>NC_056725.1:594360649-594456538 GCF_019279795.1 Protopterus annectens | reverse complement strand
TTTTTTTTTTTTTTTCTTGGGCTTATTTAAGTGTGGTAGATCTGCTGTGTAATTTAGTTCTGATGATGTCCATATTGTATTGGGACAAAAGTGTTTATTAATACATTTTTTTCTTTTTTTTTTTTTTTTTTACTGTCCACTTCCATGGCTTTTACTTCATTTCTCTGCACTGTGATTTTAGAATTGTATTTGTCCATTTGGGGTGACTTAGTGATTCCTTATACTCTTTCCGTTATAATATTGGATGTTATGTAGTCCTGTCTCACCCTAATTCTTGCTGGATGGGTTCACAGCCGATATTCAGCTCAGACTCTGCCTATACTAAAGCTCGAGAGCTTTTTATTGGCTCGAGGCTAGCCCCTATCCCATGGTGCCTTACGGCAATTCCCCAGATCTCGTTTGCCGCAAAAGCTTTGAGGTTGTGTCTTACTGGCTCGTTGGCTAAGTAGAACGATTTTTTACTTATTCAGTCTTTTTCTACCACCTTTTTCTGTCATGTATACATATTAATAGTTTGTTCTGTTTTTTGAAAGTTTCAACTCCTATTCCCCCCTTAGGACTGTACGGTCCGTTTAAGTTAGAGGGCGTTTCCTCCCTGTGTGTGTGAATGTTATAAAAACTTTTCTTCTTCCTTGTACTTTTATTTTTCAATTTAACTATGTCTAAAGATGAAGATAAGGATCATCGCCCTTCGGGCATCAAAAAATGCGACAGGTGTGCGCAGAAAATGTCTCTTACAGACAGCCACACCAGTTCCGTATATTGTCTGGGTGAAGCCCACTTACAGGAACCTTGCACCTTCTGTCACGCTTTTAGTATAAGAGTGTTAAACGAAGGAAGTGAAAGCTTATTGAGAGGGGTCTCATGACGAGTTCCTTCCAGGAACAGCTGGAACTTGGTCAGGCAGCTCAAAAATCTTCAAAGAGAAAATCATTGGCCCTGACTTTGGAGCTGAGCAAAATGTCTAAAGCGTCGGAGCCAAGGAGTTCTGGTTCCGACTCTGCTTCATCTTCTGTGCAGTCTATTCCATCGGTTCCGAGACCGTCTTCGGTACCGAAGGTTTTGCCTGACATTGAGACTGTATCTCCTATTTTGAGATCTCCTGTTTTGGAGAGGAGGAGGTCTCCTTCAGTTTCCACCAGATCCTCCAGGACCCTATCGGATGAGGACATTAAGAGGGTGGTGAAGAGGTTGCTTTCGGATCCAGCTCTGGCTAGAAAATTGACCCCTTCAGACCCAAAGGTCTTGGAGCCGTCCCCATACCGATCACTGTTCCTCCTCCAACTGCTTCGCTCTCGGAACCTGTTATGTCAGGTTCCTCTGTCTTTAACCCTTCGACTCTGGGGATTCAACCTGTTTCCTCGGAGCCAATTACTCTATCCTTGATGTCTCAGTCTGGAGCCGAGGGTTCTGGGAGCCGACGCTCTCATTTCGACTCCGAGGGGGACAGTCACCCTGGGTTCTCTTTGGAACCAACCCTCTCTCTCGAAGCCTCGGCTCAACTCAGCTCTGCTCCCACTTCTGCTTCAGAGCCGTTCCCTCTTGCTAGGAGTCAACCATCTGCCCCTTCGGAGCAGGGGGGGAGGCTTTTGAAGCTATAGAGAAGGCTTTATCCTCTGCCAAAGCCATTCCTTTGGAACCTGTGTTCCCACCATTAGCAGGCAGCAACCTCTCCCCCCCCCCCCCTGCCTCCCCCCACAGCATAGGGAACCAGAGGCCCAAGTAGCCCCCATTGGAGCCGCCCCCTCTTCCGGGACTTCCCCAGATTATCCCACTGTAGAGCTCCCTCGGAAGAGGTTATGCAAGTGGAAACATGTAGGCTCTCCTGAGTCTGTCACATCAGACACTGATTTAGAGGAATCGGAATGGTCCCCTGGGTCTCCCTCTGAGGATGTCTCCTTCTCTGACATCCTAGAAATCCTTAGACAGAGGGGTGATTGGAAGATCTCTAACCCTACTGAGGATGATTCAATGCATCTTGAGGCCTTTGGCTCTCGACCTTCCACCTCTTGGGTGACACCACCTTATGACCAACTTTTGGGGGTCATTTCGCAGAAAGCATGGACCTCTCCAGATTCAGTGGAAGCCGTCCCGAGGAGGCCGAACAAATTTATGACAGCACCTGAGGACAAGTCTTTCCTTAGCAAGGGAGTTCCAGTTGATGCTATGGTGGTAGCAGCGGCCACCAAGAAGGAATTATCTGAGACGTCTTCTAATATCCATCCTCATAACAAGGAGTACAGGACGATGGCTAGGTATGGTAAGCGTACTTTTTCTTCAGCGGCATTTACACTAAGATCGCTGAATTACCTGACTTATTTCACTCTTCTGCAGAGGGATCTCCTGAAAGAGTTAGGAGATACCCTCCAGGGTTCAGTAGGTCTAGGTTCCATGGACAAGTTTTCCACGCAGCTTTCCACCCTTACTTCCATAGCTAACTCCTCCATGAGGCTGATCTCGTATGTGGCAGATGGAGCGAGCAGGGCAGCCGCAGCAGGAATAGCCCTCAGGAGACATTCGTGGATGCGGCTTTGTAATTTTACAGAATCCTTAAAGTCTTCCTTCATTAATGTTCCCTTTGATGGTTCATCTCTTTTTGGACCCCAAGTGAAAGAGACTTTGACTAGGTGCGAGCAGGAAGGAAAAACCTTATCTGCCATTGGAGTCCGTTTCTCTCTCCCGTCCAGACCCTATCCCAAGGGTAATACAGGAGGGAAAATGTGGTTCCGCAAATCCCAAAAAGGTTTTCCTCAGGCACAAGGTCAACCCTCCCCCAGGGGCAGAGGGGGAGGATATAAAGGAAGATGCCGACCTCGCGGCAGAGGAGGTCCGCAACATCAGGGAGACAGAGAAGCTTTCTCTGATCGTCCCTTCCATCGACCCTGAGGGGTTGCCCGACTGTCCGTCTCTGGAGGCAGTCGGGGGTCGTATATCACTGTACCCAAGTGTCTGGCTAACTACAACTCAAGATTGTTGGGTACCCACAGTAATATCCAGTGGTTACCTGATTCCCTTTATTTCCGAACCCCCAACAAACCTGTCTCTTCCAGACGTACCACACATCCAACTAGACCGTGCAACATCAGAGGTCATCTCGTTGCTACAAAAAAGAGTCATCTAAGAAGTTCCCGTGGAGCAAGTAGGATCCAGAACTTGCTCTCGATTCTTTTTAGTTCCAAAAAAGACAGGGGACTAGAGATCAATTCTAGATGTCAGCATGCTCAACAAGCATGTAAGAAAATCAAAGTTCCGAATGGTCACTCTGCAGTCGATATTTCCCTTTATCGGGAAAACAACTGGATGTGCTTAATCGATCTCCAGGATGCGTACTACCACGTCAGAATGGACAGGTGCTCCAGGAGACACATGCTTCCGGCTGGGAGCCAGCCATTTTCAGTTCAGAATACTGCCCTTTGGCCTCACTAAAGCCCCCAGAGTGTTTACCAAATGCATGGCAGTGGTAATGGCTCACCTGAGACTTCAAGGATTCCAGGTGTTTCCGTACCTAGACGACTGGCTCCTCACTGCTACCACCAAACATCAACTCATAAAAACCAGGGGCGAGACTCTATCCTTGCGCGCCAGCCTAGGCATCGCTGTCAGCTTGCAAAAGTCAGTCTTATCTCCCTCACAGCATATTGTATATCTAGGCTCAGAAATAGACACAACCACCATGTCAGTAAAGCTAACACAGGAAAGGGTGGAATCACTACGCAGTCAGATCAGATCCTTATTAAACAGAGTCCAGGCCAAAGTAGTACTTCAAGTCCTAGGGACCAAGGCTTCCGCCATCTTATTCATTCCTCTTGCTCGTCTACATATGAAGATTCTCCAATGGATGCTGTTTGCACAATGGTTGATGCAAGACCTTCCATTATCTCACCAGATGTTGTTAAACGCATGCAAAAGGGATCTGACATGGTGGTTACACATGAAACAATTTGTCATACGTCGTCTACTTGTTCCTTCCCAAGAGAAAGCAGTTTTGACCACGGACGCTTCCCAGATAGGGTGGGGGGCATTATCTGGGAAAGACAGTCCAAGATACTTGGCAAAACCATGAGAACCACTTACACATCAATGTTCTGGAGATGAGAGTGGTGCTATATGTGTTGCAAGCACTTCACAGCTCCCTTCCCACTGGAACGATTGCGATTCAGTCAGACAACATGTCTGTTGTGGTACATAAACAAGGGGGAACCAAGTCTTACCCGCTTTGCAGAGAGGCCTTAAGAGTTTGGAAATGGGCGATGGATACTCAACGCTTCTTGATAGCAAAGCATATACAGGGGAAATCCAAAGTAATAGTGGACAAACTCAACTGAGCAATTCTGATGCCTCATGAGTGGTCCCGGAATCCAATGGTTGCGAAAGAGATCTTTCACAAATGGAGCCAGCCTTGCTGTGATCTATTTGTCACTCACCTGAACACCAAATGCAGCAGCTACTTTGCCCTCATTCCCCATCCGGGGATGTCACCCAGGGATGCTCTAGTTCACGATTGGCCCCCGGGACTTCTCTATGCCTTTCCTCCCTTTCCACTCATACCCAAAGTAATACAGAAAGCAAGACAGTTGGGAGTTCCTTGATCCTCATTGCTCCTTACTGGCCTCAAGTTTGGTTTAATTTCCTGTGGTCCTACCTTTTGGGGGAACCATGGATTCTGGATCCATCTCCAGATGTCCTGATTCATCATTCGGGACAGTTCCACCCCTCCATCCACACCCTCAAATTGACAGCATGGCTGCTCCAATTCCACATACAGCCAGGTGCATTCTCATCCCCAGCGGTCAAACGCATCCTAATTTCATCCCATAAACCTTCCACTCAAACTATATTCTAGCAAATGGAAAAGGTTTTCCCTTTGGGCCACGAACTGGGGCTTAGATCCATATACAGCTCCTTTAGAATCCATTTTATCCTTCCTAACAACAGTTTTTCACGGAGGAGCGGCAGCCGCTACAGTTAGAGTTCAATTAGCTGCCATTTCCAATTTCCATTTTGGTTTCATGGGGAATCCATTCATGCAACACTCCCTCTGTGAAACCTTCTTAAAAGGAGTTTTTCATCTTAGGCCCCCAATAAAACAACCTTTAGAACCCAGGGACTTAAATTTAGTCCTCTCATCTTTCTTTGATGTCTGCACCCTTTGAACCATCCTCGTCATCAGACTTAAAATTGTTATCATGGAAAACCTTGATCTTGGTAGCTATAACATCGACTAGGAGAGTCTCGGAACTTCAAGCCTTAACTATTCGACCTCCTTACATTATCTTTCACAAGGATAGAGTCTTTCTCAGGTCAAACCCTTCCTTTTTTTGTAAGGTATGCTCAGAACACAACCTGAATACTACCATTGAGCTACCTGTGTTTTTTCCAAACCACTCTTATAAATCGGATTGTAGACTTCACCAGCTAGATATCCACAGGATACTCAGATTCTATATACACAGGACCAAAGAATTCAAGAAATCTGATCAACTTTTTGTTTCCTTTTCTGACAAAAGGAAAGGCTTGCCTATTTCAAAAATTACTTTTTCAAAGTGGCTTTCGAATTGCATATCCTTTGCTTATCATCAAGCTGGTAGACAATTACCGTTAAAAGCTAAAGGTCACTCTACTAGGGCTGTAGCTACTTCATGTGCCTTTAGATCTAGGCTCCCAATTGATACTATTTGTGCAGCAGCTACTTGGGCAAGACCACATACGTTTATCACTCATTACAAATTGGATTTGGCCTCCCAGGACAAGTCATTCTTTGGGTCCACTGTGCTGAAAAGTCTCTTCACTTGAGCCACCCAGGATAAAGGTGCTAGGGTCGCTGTCCCATCCAGCAAGAATTACGGCGAGATAGGTCTACATAACATAAAGAAGTTATGTACTTACCATAACGTTCCATGTTTGTAGTCCATCTCGCCTATTTTCTTGTGTCCCTCCCTCCAACCCCCTTCCTGTTTCTGGGGGATCTAGTGGACCTCTTTTTGGGGATGCCTGACTTTGCTCTTTATTGTCCACCTGGAGTGGATTATGTTTCTAATACCTTGCTGTATTTTTACAGCTTATTTCTTCTTATTATTACTTGATAGGTATTTATTACGTTCTTGCAAACTTGATCTGGGGAATTGCCGTGAGGCACCGTGGGATAGGGGCTAGCCTCGAGCCAGTAAAAAGCTCTCGAGCTTTAGTATAGGCCGAGTCGGAGCCGAATATCCGCTCCGAACCCATCCAGCAAGACTATAGACAAGATGGACTACAAACATGGAACGTTATGTAGTAGTATGTACTTGTCCTCTACACAGAAACCATTACACAGCCTCAAACTAGGAGTAAGGAAGGATTTATTCTGCATCAGCAGTATTCTAATGGACCCGAACCAGAATTTTTTCCTATGAACTTTCAAATATGGTCTTGTCTACATGGCTGCAACAGTGTGTTTTAGAATTTGGTCAAATTAACAATGCATGTCAAGTAAGTTTATCTTTTGACTTGCAATTATAACCATTTAAGGAGAAGGTCACTCATTTTAAATCACCAACTTGACAGTCTATTTAAAGAGCATATTGCCAGCAAAAGAGTGCCTAGGGGTCTGTGTTTTTTGGAAATTCCCTAATGGGGTTGCCAGTGATTGTGAATTTTAACAAAAACTAATTTCTGGTCGACTTCTTTGAGGCAGTCACCAAAGCCATAGATGAGGGAAGATGGTACACACCACCTACATTGACCTGGCCAAAGCCTTTGACACTATTCCCCACTCCGGCATAATAGATTTGTTTTCTCAACTAGGCATCAATCCATATGTTACCAGATGAGTAGCAAACTGGCTCACTGATGGAACCCACCTAATCAAAATAGGGGAAGCTACCTCAAGCAGTAGACCCGTAATGAGCGGTGTACCCCAGGGATCAGTCATGGGGCCTCTGTTACTCTGTATGTACTTCTTTGAGGTGCAGGCCAAAACCAGTGGGCTATGGCTGACCAAGTTTGCAGATGACTGCAAGCTGGGTGCTGTCATAAATTTCCCAAGTGATGTCGACATCTTCCAAGAGGGTCTCAGTCAAACAAATGACTGGTGCCGGAAACATGGCCTCAAGCTGAATGCCAAAAAAATGCATCATCATCCCCTTTGGGGAGAGTGACCTCCCCAGATATTATCACGTTAGTAACAATGTCTTAAGCACGCAATCAGTCGCGAGGGATTTGGGCACCCAGGTTGATAGCAACCTGACTTTTGACCACCATGTTGCGTCCGTTGTATGGAAAGCTTTCTACATGGCCCACCTCATAAGTAAGGGTATCTCATCCAGGGACAAGGAGGCCATAACATCCCTGTATTCTTCCCTTATAAGGCCTATTATTGAGTACAATGCCCCCTTTGGCAGGTACATCACAAAGCACATGCAAAAGCTAGAGAGACCACAGAGATTCCTCACTAGGAGAATCGAGGGTCTCAAACATCTACCCTACACAGGCTGAAAGCCCTGTCCCTCTACTCAGTTTCATACAGACTCCTTAGAGGTGACCTCTGTCTGGCCCACAAAGCAATCTCAAACCCACCCCCCCCTTGATGGGACTGCTGCATAATCGCAAGTCAAGCTCCACTCGAGTAACCTGCACGTGTGACTTCAGCCTGGTCTGTGGCATCAGTAGGACTTGTTGGTGGGAAGGTCTTATGCAGACTAATGACTGGTACCAAAGTCATGGTCTTAAACTTAATGCAAAAAAATGCATTATCATCCCCTTCAGCAAGGGTGATGTTCCTACAAACTACCACATCAATAGCAGTACCCTAAGCACACAGTCAGTGGTGAGAGATCTGGGCACACAGAGTGACAGCAACCTTAACTTCGATCATCGTGTCTCCACAGTGTTAAGATGGGCATTTTATATTGCTCATCTCATAAGTAAGGGCTTTGCCTCCAGGAAAAGAGGTTATAACCGCCTTGTACTCTTCGCTCATCAGGCCAGTAATAGAGTACAATGCTGCCTTTGGTATGTTCCAAACACCTGCAGCAATTGGAGAGACCATAAAGGTTCCTTACAAAGAAAATTCAGGGTCTTCAAGATCTGTCTTATGCAAACAGACTGATGTGAGTGTCACTTTACTCTTTGTCGTACAGACTGCTCAAGTGGTGACCTGTGCCTTGCATGTAGAACAGTCTCTGACCCAGCTTTAATGGAAATGCTGCACATTCACAAGTCAAATGGCACATGGGTCACTCGTTCAAATGACCTGAACCTGGTATGTGCCATCAACATAACTTGCTGGAGGGACAGATTTGCCTCACAGAGGTTGCCCCACCTTTGGTACAAACTTCCTATTCAAGTTAGACAAAGCCCTTTGTTGGCCCTATTTAAGCGTAATTTGGACAATTGGATGGGTAACCAGAAATTCACCCCGGGAGGGCCACCTGTGTCCCTCTTGGACAGGGGCAGTGGGTGCTGATTTTAGTGTCTTCATGAATCAGATACCCTTGGGAACATGAGTTGAACTTGGCTAGGCTGTAAGGACCCTGGGGCCATTAACTTAGTGACCTCCTGTGGTATAGTGATTGGTAAGATGGCCTACAAGTAGAACAAATCATATATTTTGTTTTCAGTTGTCTGTAGCTTATGAATGTTGTAAGCAGAGTAGAACACTAGTAATAACCCATATTTAAGTTTTGGAAGCAGTGCATTCTTACAAGGTGATATGCATGCAGCAGTAGAGAGGTGAGATGTGTCGTAGCATGGTGTTCCCTGTGCTAGGACTTTATTAACTATATTCTCTGCCTATATATTTTGAAGTTGAGCGAGGGATAAGGAGTAAGGTCTGAGCATTATGGGAATGCTGTGTTAGGGTAATCTGTTATTTAGGCATGATGGTTGTAGTAGTTTGCTAGGGGTAGAGAAGAGCATTACATTTGTCTTTTTATGGTTAGTATGGAGGTTGGTATTCTTTACCCAGGTGCATAGGTTGGAGAAAGACTGTTCGTGTGAGCTTTGAAGGTTAGAGGAAGACTGGTACAATTTTATTAGAAGAATATCCTCATCATATAATGTGATATTCAGTGAGGAATGGCCTTCCATAATGTCCTTAATAAATAAGGAAAACAATAGTGGGTCTAAGACTGATTCCTGAGAGACAGAAGCTAATGGGAATGCCTGTTGATGAAAACTGGTTAATAGATAGATAGGACTCAAAATGTTCTATTTTTTGGGATAGCTTTGAAACCATTTTATTGAGCTGGCACCAAAGTAAAATGTTTGTACTTTAACAATCATTTTGTGGTTTACACTTTCAAATGCCCTAGTTTTATCCACAAATATGCCAGATGTAATGAGTCCATTGTTGATATTAGTATAGATTGCATCTGTTGCTTGGAAGGGCTGTAGTGGTATTAAATGTGTTTCTGGAGCCATACTGTTTATCCGAGAGGAATCCATAGCTATTAATGTGTTTAACTTACTATAGCTGAGTGATGCCTCCTAGTATTTCTGCAGTTACACCATACTGATACCTCTAGGCATCAGATATTGTTTGTTGATATTTACATTAATAATTTCAAAGCAATGCTACATACATTGTATTAAAAGAATTCATCTTAAACCTTAACATGATGGCAGTACTGCAGATAAAGAGAAATTAATTGTTCATATAATATTTATTTATTTTGTCATACATTTAAAGTTTTTTATAAATGTCTTTACAAACAACTAGTATAGATAGAACTTTTTAGACTCATAGGAAAGCTCTCAGCTGGATGAACAAAAATGCTGCTTTACAGTATGTGTGTAACTTCAGTGGTTGCTGAGACATAAGTTGTTTACAAAATATTACAAACTTACTGTGTTTACTGTGACTTGTAACATCCAGTTTAAGACTTATAACCTAAAGAGTACTACCATTATAATATAGTTCTTGCTGAAGAGTTTGCCATTCATTTAGTAACCTCTGATCTGAAGTAGGGAGTTCATTTGTCAGCAACCTGTGGGTCTTGGATCCGATATCGGATCCGAGCCGGCAACTTGTTTCAAGCTAATGGATCCGAGCTCCTAGCTCCTCCCTTCACCCATAATGCCCTGTTAACCCTCCATGACCTCAGATCTAGTTTGCCGTGCTTGTGGATAGCTGGATCCCCTTGAGCTCAGCAAGTGAATTGTCAGATAAGTTTATATTTTCTGTCAAACTTTCCTTTTTTCTTTCAAATTTTAACATTTGTAAGTGTTAGGTACCCTTTAGTATAAAAATATATTTATTTAATTAGTTCCCTCCCTTCGTTTGGTCGTTAGTGAGTGTGTGTGTGTGTTGTGTTTTCGGGGCCTGTGTGTTTGTGTAGTTCTACCTTTTACTTTTAGGTATGGCTGAGGCCCCAAAAGCCATTTTCTCGAAATGTACCGAGTGTGGCCACATAAGCTCTCCCCGGCTGATGGCCACACTCGGTGCGTTCGGTGCCTTGGGGTTGAACACCTCTCTTCAGGCTGTACCATTTGTGCAGAGTTCAACCCCAGGGCACTGAAAGAGCGGAGGTTGAAGCTGGTCTTGGCGGGACTTTTTCCCCCGGACTCAGCTCCGGCCTCTGCTGCTCCCATGGCTCCACCACAGCCTGTAGTTGCTGCCATTCCTGCCCCCCTTCCTCCGTCCGGGACTCAAACTCCCGCTAAAGCATCGGAGGACAGGGAGGCCTGGAGGGAGAAACGGAGGGAGAAGCACCACAAGTGGCAGACCGAGACCTCCGTTTCGGCCCTGCCAGCTAAGCGGGCTTCTCCCTCCACTGCTAGGTCTCCTCCTCCTCGGCTCCGATCTCCTTGTTTCTCCCCGGGGCCCGAGGAGGAGGAGGCCCGATCTCCATCAAGGTCATCGAGGCGGCATTCCAGGCCTGCCTCAGTGGCCTCTTCGAGATCTACCTTTAGTTTATCCGATGCAGACTTGGACCGGATGATGCGAAGATTCATCCAGGCCCAGCTGCAGATGGGAGTGCTCTTGCCTCCCCCTTCGGGGAGCTCGACACCTTTTTTCCACCCTATTGCTCCTTCTCCGACCCGCTATCCGGGTTCGGAGCGTTCGGAGCCGAGCAGCGTTGGAGCCGGGGATGGGTCGGTGCCGAGAGTACTCGGTACTTCGGATCCGACCCTGCCCTCGAGCCTGTCTGATCCGACCTCTCGGAGGAGCCGTGGCCCGAGCTTCGGATCCGAGGGATTCAGTGTGCCTTCGGCTCCGTCCAGGTCGGAGCGCACTGATCCTTCGGATCTGATGGTCTCGGCGCCGGTTCTGATCTTTTCATCGGATCCGAGTGGGAGCCATCTTTCAGTTCCAAGAGAGAGTGGTTCTCCCTCGGCCTTCGATGTTGTGGAGAGGGCTCTGTTGAGAGCATCCGGACCCCCGGTCCTTTTTTCGGCTCCTCCCTGCACTCCCTCTCTGCTGGGCCAGGCTTCCATCACCCGGCCAAAGGGACAGCCTGTTTCGATGTCACAGATGGTTCCATTGGAACAAGATGTTGCTGGCGAGGCCTCCTCGGACAGCCCCCTCGAGGAAGTGCCCCGCAAGCATAAGTGCAAGAGGAGGCACGTGGACTCCCCTGAGTCCTTAACCGAGGACACGGACTTGGAAGAAGGGGAAGGCTCCCCAAGATCGCTTCTGAGGATGTCTCCTTTGGAGACATCATGGAGATGCTGAGGATCAGAGGTGGGTGGTCTGCCCCCAAGTCTTCCTCCGATGAGTCCGTGTTTCTGGAGGCATTCGAAGCAGGCCTGTCTACCTCTTGGGTGTCCCCTCCGGCCGACCCCCTGGTGGACCTCATCACCACCAGGGCGTGGAAGGATCCAGACACCATGGAGCCAATACCAAAACGCCCGGACAAAATACTTAGCTCCCCCTCAGACCGATCACACTGGAGTAAGGGCCCCCCCGTAGATGCCATGTTGACGGCAGCAGCCACGAAGAGGGAATTGGCTCAGGAGAGCCCCTCAGTCCATCCACCGAGCAAGGAGTCCCGCTCGATGGACCGCTTAGGGAAGCGAGTTTTTAGTTCAGCGACCTTCTCTGTAAGGTCTCTGAACTACATGGCACATGTCATCAGGATGCAGCGGGATCTTATCAAAGAATACGCTGCCTCTCCCCCTGAGTCCATGTCGGTGGATGACAAGCAATTGTACTCCACCCGAATGGCCACTCTGAGATCAATTTCTAATACCTCTATGCGGCTATTGTCCCACGCCACAGAGGGAGCCGCTAGAGCTAGCGGAGCAGGCCTGGTCATGAGACGTCAGGCCTGGCTCCATCATTGTGACTTTGCGGAGCCTTTTAAAGCGTCCTTTGCGAACGCCCCCTTCGATGGTTCTGCCCTGTTTGCAAAACGGTTTGCGAGACACTTGTCCAGAGCGAAAAGGACGGGAAGACGTTGTCTGCCGTCGGAGTCCGCTTCTCTGCTCCCCAACGGTCCTTCTCTAAGAACCAAAAGGGTCAGAAGAAGATGTGGTTCCGGAAATCGCAACATTCCCAACCCGCTCCGGACAACCAGTCCTACCGTGGCAGAGGAGGACAGGGAGGACGCCACCCCAGGGGCAGAGGGGCTCCGAGAAACTTTGGGTCCAGAGAACCTTTCTCTGAGCGGCCCGCGCAGCAGCCCTGAAGGGTTGCCCGGCTGCTCCACTCTGGAGGCAGTCGGGCGCTCGAGCACCTAGCGGCATGGGAGTCCATCACTACAGACCGCTGGGTGCTTCGCATTATATCCAGAGGGTACAAAATACCATTACTCCATGTCCCCAAACTCAAAAACCTCCCCGATGTACCACCCGATCGGAGGGAGGCCGCAGCTGCAGAAATTCAGCAGCTGCTAAGAAAAAGAGCCATCCAACCCATCCCCCAAGACCAGCTCGGATTAGGGTTCTACTCCAGGTTCTTTTTGGTGCCAAAAAAGACGGGGGACTTGAGACCGATTCTAGACCTTTCCTGCTTGAACCTGTCAGTAACCAAGGAAAAATTCCGAATGGTCACTCTTCAATCTATTCTTCCCCTTTTAAGGGAAAACCATTGGATGTGCTCTATAGACCTCAAGGATGCGTACTACCACATTCTAATGGACAGATGATCCAGGAGGTTCCTCCGCTTCCGGCTGGGAGCCCGTCACTATCAGTTCAGGGTCCTTCTCACCACAGCCCCCAGGGTGTTCACCAAGGTATTAGCAGTGATTGCGGCCCACCTGAGACTCCAGGGAATACAGGTCTTTCCGTACCTGGACGACTGGCTCCTGACCGCCTCAACAAGGCATCTACTTTGCTTAGCCAGAGACTTCTTTCTCCGCCTAGCCCCACAATTAGGCAGTACCATCAATGTCGACAAATCTCTTTTGGCCCCAACACAAGTCATAGAATTCATAAGTGCCAGAATAAACACCAGAGAGCTGCGAGCCTTCCTAACCTCCGAGAGAATCCGGAATTTGCAACTCCATATGCGGGCCATCCTCCAATCAGAGACTCCTCCAGCGGAATTGGTCTTGAGGGCACTAGGCTCCATGGCGGCAGCGATTACGCTTCTTCCATGTGCCCGTCTGAACATGCAGGTTCTGCAATGGACACTTCTAGTGCAATGGTCCTTTCTATCCCTACCTCTTCACCACCCCATTGCTATCAGCAAGGTTTGCAGGAGGGCTCTATTATGGTGGCTCCAAGCCTCGGACCTCCATACGGGCCGTCCCTTCTGCACCTCTCCCCACGGTGACCACGGACGCCTCCCGCCTCGGGTGGGAGGGGAGGCATTATTCAGGCAGGACAGTCCAAGGCACGTGGAACAACACAGAGACCTCCCTGCATATCAACGTTCTGGAGATGAGAGCGGTGCTGTTCGCGTTGCAAGCACTTCAGGATCTCCTCCCCATAGGAACGATTGCGATTCAGTCGGACAACATGTCGGTT
Source organism: Protopterus annectens (assembly GCF_019279795.1). Taxonomy (NCBI): domain Eukaryota; kingdom Metazoa; phylum Chordata; order Ceratodontiformes; family Protopteridae; genus Protopterus; species Protopterus annectens. The sequence continues at coordinate 594,442,648 of NC_056725.1, read as the reverse complement.
GTCTGGTGCATCAACAAACAGGGAGGAACCAGATCTTACCCCCTATGCCGCGAAGCCATGAGAGTATGGGAATGGGCGATCTCCACCAACCGCTTTCTCATTGCAACTCACATTCCGGGACGGGCCAACATCCTAGCGGACAAGCTCAGTCGCACCCTTCTTACCCCGTATGAGTGGTCTCTCAATCCACTAGTAGCGAAGCAGATATTCACAAAATGGGGGCAACCCTGCTGCGATCTTTTTGCGTCTCCATCAAACACCAAATGCGACAATTTCTTCGCTCTAATCCCCTTTCCAGGGGAAACTCCAAGAGACGCTCTGGTGCATGCTTGGCCACCCGGTCTACTTTATGCCTATTCTCCGCTACCCCTGATGCTGCAACTCCTACAGAAAGCCTCACGGTTGGGGAGCAGAATGATCCTCATTGCCCCATTCTGGCCTCGGCAAATTTGGTTCCCTTACCTGTGGTCTCACCTTGTGAATCCTCCTTAGATTCTAAATTCCACTCCGGATCTCATCTCCCATCCATCGAACTTACCGACCCCAAACCTGGGCAATCTCAAACTAACAGCTTGGTTGCTCCAGTTCCACTCCTAGTTAGGACTCCCGGTATCTCTCCACCAGTCAAAGCCATCCTTGTGGCAGCGCATAAGCCTTCCACCAGGAAAGTGTACCGCAGTAAATGGAAACGGTTTTCCATCTGGGCAGAGCATCATGATCTAGATCCCTTTACGGCTCCTCTTCCGTCTGTATTAGACTTCCTAACCGAATTCTTTCAGGAAGGCGCTAGTTGTTCAACTGTCAAAGTGCAATTGGCAGCCATATCACATTACCATGTGGGACATGATACAGGGCCTTTGATGTCGGCCAAGTTGTGTAAAACCTTTCTCAAGGGCACCTTCTTACTTAGACCCCCTATAAAGGAAGCCATGCCACCATGGGATCTTGCATTAGTTCTTCAAGCCCTGACTGCTCCACCTTTTGAACCCACTGCTTCAGTAGATCTCAAATTCCTGTCTTGGAAAACAGCATTCCTTGTAGCCATCACTTCAGCAAAGAGAGTTTCGGAGCTTCAAGCTCTTTCTGTGAAGCCTCCTTATTTGATCTTTCACCCAGACAGAGTGTACCTCAAGATCAATCCCTCTTTTCTCCCCAAGATAGCATCAGAAACCAGCATAAATCAATCCATAAATTTACCGGTTTTCTTCCCTAAATATCAGAATAAGGGAGAGTACAAGCTGCATTCATTAGATGTTCATAGGCAGCTTCGTTTTTATATTCATAGAACAGCTGGCCATAGGCAATCCGACCAGCTGTTCGTTTCCTTTGCCAAATTTAATTTGGGGAAAGCAATTTCAAAAGTATCTTTATCACGCTGGATTTCTCAATGTATCCTATTGGCGTATCAAGTCTCTGGGAGACCCGCACCAGAAGGAGTTTGTGCTCATTCCACCCGCTCCATTTCTACTTCTGCGGCCTTCAAGTCTAGAGTACCATTGGATGATATTTGTTCAGCAGCCACTTGGGCTTCATCTCATACCTTTATTAACCACTACAAACTGGACATGATTTCTAGAGGGAGAGCATATTTTGGCTCTGCGGTGCTTCGCAATATCCTTCCATGATGGCCACCCAAGGTGCAGGTAGCTGGGGACTCTGTCCCACAGGTTGCTGACAAATGAGCTCCCTACTTCAGATTTACAAGTTATGTACTCAACATAACGTTCCATCTGAGTAGGTAGCTTCATTTGTCTGCAACCATCCCCCCCTCCTTCCCCCTGGCCTTCTTCAGATCTATTGGTAGTTGGATACCCATTTTTTTGGGTAAATATTGAGGGGCAAACTCGATCTGAGGTCATGGAGGGTTAGCAGGGCATTGTGGGTGAAGGGAGGAGCTAGGCTCTCGGATCCATTAGCTTGAAACAAGTTGCCGGCTCGGATCCGATATCGGATCCAAGACCCACAGGTTGCAGACAAATGAAGCTACCTACTCAGATGGAACGTTATGGTGAGTACATAACTTCTAATTGTTCCTGAGATACGTACATTTGTTTGAAATGTGGGGACATAATTTTATTTGTCAAAAACCTTACACTCTGCCAATTGGAAGTTACAGTGCAAACTTCCAGAGCTCCATTGGAGGGAATGAGTTAAGCATTTGTTTTAAAGAATTTTCTCAAAGATTTTAGATAGTGACCATAGATTAGACATTGGTCTGTAATCCTTGAGCAGAAGTCACTTAAAGATTATCCACTCTATTACTAGGTAGTCCTCAGGACTCTGTCTTTATTTTGATATCTCAAGTATTTTAACAATATGACTCGAGTAATTATTGAGGTTGATAAGCTTAGGGACTAGCCCACACTAAGCTCTCTTAACATGGAAGTTGTTGACCTCTGTTTTCCTCAGACTGAAGGAAGCTTTTGCTATAGAAATACTAATATATCCAAGCCCTTAACCCAATTTGCAGTCCTTAAATGCGGGGGCAATTTCAGTAGACTTGAATCTTGTGATTATCAGAAGTGGTAATTTTCACAATGTTTTACTGTAGTAGAAATTCCACTTGGGTTTTAGCATCAACAAAACATCTGTCAGTATCGTTGGCACTGATTTTGAGGACCACAGTCTTAACTGCTGCTTTCGACATGTTCAAGGCCCAGCTATTGACTTGGTCTGTGAAGAGAAACAGTAGTCAGCTTCAGCAACTGCCTCAATCATTTATCCTTGCACCATTGCAACCATGGTTGGATTGGCTAGTTCTGTTTTTTCTTCTTTCTCAGTTTTACTTTACTTGCTTATTAGCAGGCCAAATTTACATGATGTTCTCTGTTAGTGCAGTTGAGAACTTGAGAAAATGTTTCATTTCTTATTGCTGAGCTTTAGAGGCCTTTCCTTACATAGTTCTTGTCACCACAAAGTTGAAAAGTTGAGTACTTATCACTGCTGATTTTCTTCATGTTTCACTGCTGCAGTCATGACACTTGGGTTATCTGCCTGCAGGTATCCCTCAGTCGGCCCGAATACCAGAGTTTTGGGATTTCTGCGTCGGATGCTGTTACCTCATACATGACGTCAGGTTATCAGGGGGTATAAAATATGCAGCCGATGCCATTACATCAGCTTTTCGTGCCGCGCGGGAGCCTGAAGCAGTTCGCAAGTGCCAGTCGGCAGCTACCTGAAATTTTCATTTTTTGAGTTTCAAACCTGAAGTCTTCTAAAACTAAGTACCCCATTGGGGATCCATTTTTTTTGCTCCAACCGATGTAAGAAAAAGTTAACAATTGTCTTGCCTGTGGAAAGCAAATACCTAACAGAGATTTTCATTCTTACTGCGTCACCTGTTTAGGCCCAGTCCAAGATGTCCCTCGCTGTCAGTTTTGTGCCTTGTTCAATGCCCGAACTATTCTTCGGGCTATTTTTGTCTCACTTCTTTCGCTCTTGTTCTCCATATTCCAAAATGGCTTTGGTAAGTCATCCAACTACCGACCTTCCGAAAAAAATGCAAAGATAAAGACAGTGACAGACTGCATAGGTCCAAAACTGCTGACAACGCTTCTGTTAAGCTAGTCGCCAGTCTGCCGGTACTCAGTGAGATGCTTTTGCAGCCCCTGTTACCCACTTCTACAGATTCGCAGGCCTCTACTGAGACTCATTCGGAGTCCGGTATGCCGCAAGATGTTTCTTCGACTATGGAACCTGCGGATGTCTCTACCTTGGATGGGTCCGGAGCTACTATGCAGGCACTGGCTTCTGAGGGTGTATTCAGACCTTCCGATGTTCGCATTAAACCGACTACTTCGTTAATGACTAAATCTACCGAATTTCTCAGGCCCAGAGTTCGCACTACGCCTAGGAAACAATCAAAGCACATTCTCATGCTCCCATGCCACAGAAACAAATGCTTAGAATGGCTGAAGACTTTATTACTTTAATTAGGGGAAGCCTGCCTTCCCCCTCTAAAAGACAAAGAATTGATTTTCCTTCCGATTCTTCAGACCATGAGTCTGATGACTCTGACCCCTGTGATTACCAGGACATATCCTTATCTACCTATGAGAACTCAGATGCAGAGGATTCAATTCCGTCAGCCTCCCTTACAGAGGACCTTTCTTTCGGTGAAACCTTGCATACCCTAAGAGAGTATTTCCGGTTGTCCTGGATATTGTAGATGATGTCTTCATGGAATCCAGCCTTACCCCTGATACTTTACCATCTGCTCCTAGAAAGCCTGACAGATACTACATAGTACTTGACTCTCACAAATTTCTCTTTAAAAATCCCACTGCGGATCCAGAGACCATTTCCCAGGGACCTAAAGGTATTAAGGCTTCTACAGCCAAAAACCCTACCCCTTCGGACAGGGATTCTAGGGCTCTAGACAGATGGGGTAAGAAGGTATATACCTCTGCAACTCTTGCCGTCAGGGCTTTAAATTGCCAGTTTCACATGTTGAAGTACCAGCAGCATATTATTGATCTAATTAAAAACAAAAAATGTTGTTGATTCCTGATTGTGCAGAAAATAAGGACTTACAAGACTTTTAATGTATTCTGCAAACCAAATTGGTAAACATACTTTGCAGTGTGGTTTTGATGCCATAGAAGTATCTTGCAGGGCTGCTGTCACTGGGTCTATTCTGAGAAGGCATGCTTGGCTGAAGGAACAAATCTTGCCATACCATGTCAAGGCAAAATTACTTTATGCTCCATTAAACCAAGAATGTATGTTTGGCTCTAAAGCAGAATAAGTTCTTAAAAAGATGGAAGAAAAAGTTAAGTCCATGCAAACTGTTGAAGATTTCTTACAGGTACAGCTACCTAGATTCAATAAGCATTGGCCTTCAAAAAAACTGGTCCTTTCCAGATGTTCTTCGTGTTTCACTGTTGCAGTCATTACATTTGGGTAATCTGCTGGCAGGTTGCCCTCAGTCGGCCTGAATAGCAAAGTCTTAGGTCCTCCGTCGGTTGCTGTCTCCTCTTCCATGGCGTCAGGTCGTCAGGGGTATAAAACATGCAGCCGACGCCATTTTATTCAGTCTTTCTTGCCGCGCGGTGCCTGAAGCAGAAGCAATTCGCAAGTGCCGGTCAGCTGACTCCTGAAATTTTCATATTTGAGTTTCAGAACCGAAGTCTTCAAACTAAAGCTAAGTACCCTGTTGGGAGAAACTTTTTCTTGCTCCTTACCGATGTCAGTAAAAGTTAATAATTGCATTACTTGTGGGAAGCAAATACCTCATAAGGATTTTCATTTGTACTGTATTCCTTGCCTAGGCCCTGATCACAACGTGCCTTGTTGTCAGTTTTGTGCTAGATTTAACCAACGCACTATTAAGCGATGGTATATTTTTGCTTCTAAATATTTTGGTTCAAGATTTAATTATCCTGAAATGTCGTCGGTAAGCAGTCCGACTAACAGAGTTCATAAAAAAATGCAAAGAAAAAGGGACAGACCGTTGAGGTCCAAAATCGACTACAAAGCTTCTCCTAAGCCAGTCGCTGGTTCACCAGTACTCAGTGAGGCGCTTTCGCAGCCCCTGATACCCACTACTTTTGAGTCGCAGGCTTCTACCGAGACCCAGTCAGAGTCCAGTGTGCCATGAGATTCTCAGAGTATTGAACCCCCGGATGTCTCTCCCTTAGATGTGTACGGAGCCGCTGAGCAGGCACCGGCTTCTGAGGGTGTTTTCAGGCCTCAACATTTTTATATTAAACCGACGCCAGCAACAAAAACAAGGTCAAAAACAACTATGTCTAAAAAAACTGACGCATGAACCACGTGCTCAGGCCCCTATGCCTAAAAAAAACAGATGATCAAAATAGCTGAGGATTTAATTACATTGATCAGGGGTTCCCAACCCCCCCTGCTAAGAGGCCTATGCAAGGCACTGATTATTAATCTTCAGATCAGGTTTCCATTTCTTCTGTTTCCTCTTCTGATCAGGAATTTTCTATTCCACCCTATGAGGATTCTGATGCAGAGGAATCCATCCCATTTGCATCTCCTCCTGAGGATTACTCTTTTGGAGAGACTTTGCATACTTTAAGGGAACATTTTCACTGGGAGAGACAGGACTTCTCTGAATCAAAAAAAAGGCTTAGGGATTTCCTTCTTCTTCCTCAGAATAGGTCTTTTGCAATACCTCCTGTATCAGACATTGTTGATGTGTTCTTAGAATCAAGCATGGCTCCTGATTCCCTGCCTCCAACTCCTAGTAAGCCAGACAGGTATTACAGGGTTCCTGACTCCCACAAATTTATTTTCAAAAATCCAGCTGCTGATCCTGAAACTATTTTTCAGGGTCCCAAGGGTGTAAAGGCCTCTACAGCCAAGAATCCTACCCCTTCTGATAGAGATTCCAGGGCGCTGGATAGATGGGGTAAGAAGGTTTATAAGTCTGCAACCTTGGCAATCAGGGCTTTAAACTGCCAGTTTCATATGCTTAAATATCAGTAGCATGTTATGGGCTTACTGAAACAGAAAATTATGTTTATTTCTGATTGTGTGGAAAATAGAGAGTTACATGAATTACTGCTTTCAGCAGAACAAGTTGGAAAGCATACTTTGCAATGTGGTTTTGATTCCTTGGAGGCCTCTTGTAGGGCCGCCATTACTGGATCTGTGATTAGAAGGCATGCCTGGCTCAAGGAGCAAAATCTGCCTGATCATGTTGAAGCTAAATTGTTGGATGCCCCTTTGCAGCTTGATACTCTGTTTGGTAATAAGGCAGAAGAGGTTTTAAAGAAAATGGAAGACAAAGCTAAATCTATGCTAACTGTAAAAGATTTCTTGCAAGTGCAGCCACCTAGGTTCAGTAGGCACTGGCCTACTAAAAATTGGTCCTTTACTGCATCCAACAGAGCCACTCAGGGCAAATCCGGGCACTCAAAAGGCTCCAGATACCAATCACAGGGTTCTTACAGGTCAAAGCAATGGGGTGCATCCACCTCCAAATCTGGAGGAAACAAAGCACAACCCTACAGTAAGCAGTCTCAATGACTTTCCTCTACCATCACCAAGCACTTATCTTTTGGCAGCCCTCTTGGGGGGAAACTAGCACTTCATGCTCAAAATTGGCAGTTAAATACCAGGACAAGTGGGTATTAAACATAGTATCCCGGGGATACAGATTTCATTTCCATACTTTGCCAATTCCAAACGGATGGCCGGATCTCTTTCTCTCTAGGCAAGAAATGGAACTTTATCCCTCCTTCACTTAGGACTATACCAAACTCAGAAACCTTCAAGACCCAACTTTTCTCATACCTGTCATCCAAACGGAAATGTTCTTGCTTACACCCTACCTAAATTTAAGGGAATTCCCCAATGACCTCTTCATACTCCATGCTCCACTCTTCCCTCAAACTAATATTTCTATTCTCCTAAAATAGACTTAAGCTGACAGTCACTGAATAAGCAATTCTCTCACCTGACTCCAAGTATGTAAATATTGTAAATATCACAGTATTTCTATTGTCTGCACAGCAAGTTTTTGCCTTTCGTAATTAAAACATCTGCATGCAAACTGCCCCCCCCCTTCTAATATAAAAACACAAGAAACCTCAGATTTTTATTTTACAGACAGTTGATCATGCTGTGCTGAATGGAAATACCTGTAAACTGTGTTCTCTATTATCTGTTAACTGTGTTTTATTATGTACATTTTATGCATTTGCATTTCCTTACTAACATTATGTAACCATTATTGTATTGCTCATGGAGCTTTTCTCCCCGGGCCTCCACTGAAAATGGGCACGTTCTGGCCCAGTGGACTTCCCCGGTAATCAAATTGAAAATAAAATAAAATAAATAAATAAATCTGCCACAAAACCAGTGGGCAGAGGACCAGAAACAAGTCCTGTCCCTCATGGATATGGGGGCTATTCATCCGGTACCAGAAAAGGAAAAAGGACAAGGTTTTTATTCAAGACTCTTCCTGGTACCCAGAAAAGACAATTCATGGCGTCCAATACTGGACTTATCAATTCTGAACACGTTTCTGGACATTCCAAAATTCAAACGGCTGACTTTAGAACAGGGGGGTTGGAAGGGTGGCTTAATGGCTAAGGTGTTTGCCTTACAAACACAAGGTGCAAGGTTTGAGTCTCACCAGGGATAATTGGCTAGGCTTAAAATGTCTCGCAAGGGCAGTTAGCTTAGTACTAAATGATGAACCTATGAACCTACTGCCTATGCTAGGCAGGAATGCTTGGTTAGTAACTCTAGACTTAAGAGGCATACCTGCATATCCCAGTAAGGGAATCATGCAGAAGATACCTCCGCTTCAGAGCAGGTTTTCTGCAATACCAATTCTCTGCACTGCCCTTTGGCTTGTCTACTGTGCCCAGGGTCTTTACAAAGTGTCTGGCACCAGTAATTGCATTCTGCAGACAAAGAAGCATTCAGATGTATCCTTGTCTGGACGATTGCCTCATTCAAGCAGAGGACAAGGACACTCTTCTTCAACATCTGGCATTTGTAAAAAGGCTTCTAGCATGCCTAGGGTACACCATAAAGAAAATAAATCACAATTGGTACCCTCTCAAATAATTACATTCCTGGGTGCAAGCTTGAATACAACTGCCCAGATGGCTTACCTCACGCTAGACAAACAAAGGCAACTGACAACATACTTCAAACAAATGGCAACAGAAACCCAGTTATCTGCAAGACAAATTCTGCATGCTTTGGGGTTCATGGCATCCTGCATCCTAATAATTCCATTTGCGAGACTGCATATGAGGAAACTGCAATGGTACCTAAAATGTTTATGGAGTCAACATTGTCACAGCCTGGAAACAATGATTCCTCTCATTCCCTGCCTACAACAGGAGTTTCTTTGGTGGGCAGAGACATGTCACCAAAACAAGGGGCTGTCATTCACTCTATTCCCTGCCACCCAAACCCTAACTACAGACGCATTAGACTATGCTTGGGGGGCCCACCTGGCAGGGAGATGCATTCATGTCAAATGGAGCCCAAACCAAATGCATCTGCATATCAACCAGAAAGAGATACTAGCTGTTCAGAATGCTCTGACAGCCTTCAAGGACTTACTTCATCCAGGACAACTACTGATAAAGACTGACAACACCACAGTTATGTGGTGCATAAACAAGCAGGGGGCTACACATTCCTACCCCCTTTGCAGACTAGCCATGGCTTTGTGGAACACAGCTTTGACTTACCAAATACATCTTCAAGCTCAATTCCTGCCAGTAAAATAAAATACTCTGGCAGACGAACGAAGCAGAAATCTTATGGACCAGCACGAATGGAAATTGGATCCACAAATCTTCAGCATGTTAACACAGAAATGGGGGAGCCCAGACATAGATCTATTTGCCTCTCACCAAAATTATCAGTTGGACAAATTCTGTGCAAGAACTCATCACAAAAAAAGCATGGAAAGTGGATGCTCTATCCTTCAGCTGGAAAAACCTATCAGTCTATGCCTTTTCCCCCTCTGCCTCTACTCTCCAAGGTCTTACTAAAAGTCAGACAGGAAAAAACAAAAATGATCCTAATTGCTCCGGACTGGCCTCGCCAGCACTGGTACCCGCTTAAAAGGAATATGTCTCACCTTCCTCCATGGTACTTGCCTCAAATGCCTCATCTACTGTCTCATCAGAACTATCAAATTCTGCACACTCAGCTCCAAACTCTGAATCTTGCAGCATGGCTAATCAACCAATTACTCAAACAACACCTCTCAGTAAATCTGTGATGGATGTCATTTTGGAAGCCAGAAGGCCTAGTACTAGAAAATCTTATGCTGTTAAATGGAAGAGATTCTGTGCTTGGAACCAAGCATAAGGAATAGACACAGCAAAGCCCAATATTCATCAGATTTTACAATATTTGACTGAGATGCTTGACAAGGGCCTATCTTTTTCTTCAATAAAAATCCATGCCTCTGCCTTCTCGGCTCATTACAACACAGAGCCTCCCCTATTTTCTCATCCACTGCTTAAACAGTATCTTAGAGGGGCCAGAAATTTAAGGCCACCCAAAAGAGCACCAACTCCTGCATGGGACCTCAATTTTGTGCTGGAAAAAACTCACCCTGCCTCCTTTTGAACCAGCAGCTACTGCGGATATAAAATTTCTGTCTTGGAAAACAGCTTTCCTTTTGGCAGTCACTTCAGCAAGAAGGGTTTCAGAACTACAGGCTCTCATGGCAGTGGAGCCTTTTGTTATATTTTACCTGGACAGGGTGTCCCTCAGGACCAATTCTTCTTCTTTTATGCCTAAGGTGGTATCCAGTGTGGCTCTTAACCAGACCATTCACCTGCCAACATTTTACCCAAAACCGCAGAACAAGGGGGAGCGGATTCTGCATTCATTGGATGTACACAGACAACTAAGATTCTACTTAAATAGGACCAAATCTCTAAGAAAGTCTGAGCAAATACTGGTAGCATTTGCTGCAGGGTCAGAGGGGAAGGCTAAATCAAAGCAGACTATTTCTAAATGGATAAGCCACTGCATTCGTTTCTGCTATTTGCACCATGGTAAACCAGTGCCCAAGGGGATCAGATCACATTCCACCAGGGCTGCCTCTACTTCAGCAGCTTTTCTCAGAGGGGTCCCAACCAAAGCCATTCTAGAAGCTGCTACTTGGAGCTCTGTTCATACCTTCACAAAGCATTATCATTTGCCTCTCTTCTCCAAATCCAGGGCAGGCTTTGCCACTGCAGTCCTGCAGGGCCTTATAGCCTCTCCTAATGCTGTTTAGTTCCATCCTCCCATCCATAGCTTTGGGATTCTACCCAAATGTAATGACTGCAACAGTGAAACACGAAGAACATAGTACAGTTGTGTACACTTACCATAAATGTAGATGTTAGTGTATTCACTGTTGCAGTCCGGGCTACCCACCTGCCATCCCCCTTTCTATACCTTTTCTTTCCTTCACTATACTCAAAAGCCTTTGTGGTGTATTTGCTTTTAGTTGAATGTAAAGTTTATGTTTCTAAAAGTGCAATTATATATTTTTACTGTTTATTTATATATATATATTTTTGCTCCCCATTTGGGGAGCACCTGACATCTGGGGCAAGAAAAACTAAATAAAATGGCGTCGGCTGCATGTTTTATACCCCTGACGACCTAACGTCATGGAAGAGGAGACAGCAATCTGACGCAGGACCCAAGACTTTGTTATTCAGGCCGACTGAGGGCAACCTGCCAGCAGATTACCCAAATGTAATGACTGCAACAGTGAATACACTCAAACATCTACATTTATAAGTGTACACAACTGTACTTTCCTTTCAGACCGTTTCAGCCCAAACCCAGGGCCAACAGACCACAAAGACTACAGTCTCAAGGTATGCACAGATCTAAACAATGGAGTGCTCCCCTCCTCAAAAACTGGGAGTATATGGAAAAAGTTCTTAATGACTTGTCCTTAATCCTTCCCAGCCATGCCCAAGTACTTGCACACCTAGGAGGAAAACTCGCCCTGCATGCAAAAAACTGGGAGTATATTACCCAGGACTGATGGATCTTAAACATTGTATCCCAGAGATACAGATTCTATTTCCACTCTCTGCCAACCCCAAGCGGATTGCCAGATCTTCCTCCAAAACAGTGGACAGAGGCCCAAAAGCAAGTGCTTTCTCTTCTCAGTATCGGGGTTATTCAGCCTGTACCAACAGAGCAAAGAGGACAGGGTTTCTACTCCAGACTGTTCCTGGTGCCCAGGAAAGAGACCTCTTGGCGCCCTATTCTAGATCGGTCAACCCTAAACACCTTCATGGTGGTACCAAAATACAAAATGCTTACACTCCATCAGCTCCTTCCTGTGTTAGCCAAGGGCTCCTGGCTAGTCACCCTAGACTTAAAAAGCTTATCTGCACATCCCCATAAGGGAATCTTGCAGGAAATATCTACATTTCAGGGCAGGCTTTATGGCACTATCAGTTCTCCGCACTTCCCTTTGGCTTATCTACTGTGCCCAGGGTCTTCACAAAGTGCCTGGCTCCAACCATTGCTTACTGCAGGCAGACAAATATTCAAATTTACCCATACTTGGACGACTGCCTGATACAGGCCGGACAGTCAGTAATTGCTATTTCAGCACCTGACATTTGTAAAGAGACTTTAACTTCTCTGGGGTATACCATCAACGAAAAGAAATCACATCTGGTACCCAGCCAAAAGATTGTATTCCTGGGAGCAAGCTTGAACACAACTTCCCAGATGGCATTCCTCACTCCAGAAAAGCAGATTTATTTGACAACTTATTTCAAACTACCGTCCACCCAAACCCAGCTATCTGCAAGAAAAATACTGCAGGCCCTAGGGTTCATGGCATCATGTATTCTACTGATTCCATATGCAAGACTGCATATGAAGAAACTTCATTGTTACTTAAAGAATCTCTGGTGTCAACATTCCCAGGATCTGGAAGCAGTGATTCCTATCATTCCTTGCCTAAGGACAGAGCTCCTTTGGTGGGCAGAGGCCTGCAACGACAACAAGGGACTCCCTTTCTCGCAACCCCCCCGCCGTTCATACTCTGACAACAGATGCATCAGAGTATGCATGGGGGGCTCACATGGCAGGCATATGCATTCAAGGCAAATGAAGCCCAGGACAAATTCACCTGCATATCAATCAAAAAGAAATGTTAGCTGTACAGAATGCACTGACAGCCTTCAAATACCTTATCCTGCCAGGACAACTCCTGATAAAGACAGACAACAACACAGTTATGTGGTACATAAACAAGCAGGGGGGAACTCACTCCTACCCACTCTGCAGGTTAACCATGGCTCTGTGGAACACAGCCTTAAGCAACCAAGTGCACCTGCAAGGTCAATTCCTGCCAGGCAAACAAAATTCACTGGCAGACTTCAGCAGAAATCTAATGGACCCACACGAGTGGAAACTGGAACCAAACTCATTCAATCTTCTAATACACAGGTGAGGACACCAGAGGTGGACCTCTTTGCATCCCTCCAAAACCATCAACTAAACAAATTTTGTACCGTAATTCCCCACAGCCAAGCTTGGAAAGTGGATGCCCTATCTTTCACATGGGAAAACCTCTCAATCTATGCCTTTCACCATCTGCCCTTCCTTCCAGAAGTACTCCTCAAGATCAAACAGGGCAGGCCAAGGACAATCCTTATTGCACCAGACTGGCCACGCCAGCCCTGGAACCCACTCCTACGCAGTCTTGACAGCAGTGCCACCCTGGCACCTACAGCAGACCCCCACTGTGCTGTCCCAGCAGGAGGGACAGATTTTGCATCCTCAGCTGCAAACCCTGAATCTGGCAGCCTGGCTTATTCCCTGAATACATCACCAGCAACCCTCAGCAAACAGGTGCTGGATGTTATCCTTGAGGCCAGAAGGCCCAGTACAAGGAAATCCTATTCAGAAAAGTGGAATAGATACTGTTCTTGGAGCCAGTCTCAAGGGAAGGACACAGCCGTGCCCTCCTTGCCTCAAATCCTAGATTACCTAGCAGAGCTGCTCCACAAAGGCCTATCCTTCTCATCGGTTAAAATTCATGTCTCTGCCATCAGAGCTCATTACAATACTGAGTGACCCCTGTTCTCTCACCCTCTGATCAAAGAGTTCTTGAGAGGAGCTAACAATTTAAGACCCTCAAGGAGAGCACCCACTTTTCCTTGGGTCCTTAACTTTGTACTAGAGAAGCTCACACTTCCCCCTTTTGAGCCTGCTGCTAAAGCAGAGTTAAAATTCCCCTCTTGGGAAACGGCCTTACTGCTAGCCATCACTTCAGCAAGAAGAGTGTCTGAGTTACAGGCCCTTATGGCTGTGGAACCCTTCATTATTTTCCATGCGGACAGGGTTTCCCTCAGGACTAACCCATCTTTTATGGCCAAGGTGGTATCCAGTGTGGGTTTAAACCAATCCATCCATTTGCCAATCTTTTTCCCTAATCACAATAAAGGGGAAAGGATCCTGCACTCCTTAGACATGAACAGACAGCTCAGGTTCTACCTTGACAGGACTAAACCTTTCAGAAAATATGACAGCTGCTAGTCAGCTTTGACACAGGTGCAGAGGGCAAGGCCATTTCAAAACAAACCATTTCTAAATGGATAGCACACTGCATCCATTTCTGCTACAAACACCATGGAAAACCTACCCCACAGGGGATCGAGCCTCATTCCATTAGGGCTACCTCAACCTCTACAGTTTTTCTCAGGGGAGTCCCTACCAGGGACATCCTGGAAGCTGCAACCTGGAGTTCTGTACACACCTTCACCAAGCATTACCACTTCTTTTCCAAATCCAGAGCTGGATTTCCCACATCGGTCTTACAAGGCCTGCTAGCCAGTCCTACTACTTCTTGACTGCCTCCACCCTTCCTCAGCTTTGGGAATCAACCCAGGTGTGATGACTGCAACAGTGAAACACAAAAAACATAGTACAGTTGTGTACACTTACCATAATGTAGATGTTCAAATGTATTCACTATCGCAGTCCTTGTTACCCTCCCTCCAGTCCCCTGTCTTTCTATACTTTCTACCTATGCTCTTTTTTGGCCATATCTTATATAAATGGTATTTACGTTTTACTGGAGGTGTTCCACGCCGTTTGATTACTTCCTATTTTGGGGGCTTCTGACATCTGGGGCAAGAAAAACTGATGTAATAGCGTCGGCTACATGTTTTATACCCCTGACGTCGACTGAGGCGACCACATCCGACGCAGAAATCCCAAGACTCTGGTATTCGGGCCAACTGAGGGCTACCTGCAGGCAGATAACCCAAGTGTGATGACTGCAACAGTGAATACACTTGAACATCTACATTTATGGTAAGTGTACACAACTGTACTTTTCTCTTTGAGGCTTCAGTACGTAGTCTCAAAGACTTTTATTTCAGAAAATGGTAGGTGAGTCAAAGATTAACTGCTTGTTGTATGGCACATTTTCAGAAGTCACTAGAATTATTCTGAAAGGTAAGGTAGTAAGTGAAGCAAGATAGAGGGATTTTTTTTTTGAGAAAACGTGAATGAAAGTGAAAAAAAGAAAATGCTGTAAAGAAATTTGGACACTGAATAACTGGTTAAAAATGCAGATAAGTGTTAAGTGTATTGTACAGTATTTTTGTAATTACTTAGTTAATATAACAAGCTAATGTTTGCTTCTTTTTTTTTTTTTTTTAATAAAATCTCTGAAGTATTACCTTGTATACACACACAAAATTAAGTACGTAGCTGTAGATATTTAAACTGCTCATTCCTGCTGGTCTCTGTTGTGTTCTTACTGTTTGAAGTACTGAATAGATTAGTAAACAGGCAGCATTTTAATAAATAGGTGACTAAACTGATTTATTTTCACAGATAACGAGCTTAACTGGGAGAAGGATGACTGGGGTGCATGGGATGATGCCGGCATTAAAGAACCAGTAAGTTTGACTTCATCATAGTTACTGTAGATCAGCTTGATAAATTTTGTATGTGCTGTATTTGCGTGAAAGGTAAAACTGAAAATCTTGTAGTACAATTTTTGAACTTCATGTCCATAATGTGTCATTCTGTAAGAGTGAACAGGAACGTAATAGTAATGTAAAACAGTCAAACAGGATTTGACAAACTAAAAGTTCACAGGCTGTCAGCATTTCAGTAAACTTGGGGGTTGCCTCAACATTTTTGGTGTCAAAGGCCAGTGTTTATTATGTTTGTGATAAAGCTTGAAATCTATTTTTGTCTCATTTTCATGCAAGTTAATTTTTCACCATATTAGCTTTATTAGCATATATAACATTTGACAAAGTGTGCATAAGTTAATGTATATACATTTTTTTTCTTATCTAAGCACTGTATAGCAACTAAAAAAGGTGTACCATTTTGTTCTGTAGAGTTGAACTGTAAATGTACGATGCTAGTGGTTTAGTTGTAAATGTTAAAAGTTCATATGATCTGAATTTGGAATACTCTGAAGTTTTAGTGAATAAACTACACCTTTGTTAGAAATTTTAGGATGCTAACTTCTATAGGTTCATAGGTAGGTACTGGGCTATCTGCCCTGAAGGCATATATTAGCCCAGCCACGTTGTACGGTATTCACCGCCCCTTTGGTTAGTTCCCTAGGCCCTTGATCTAGCAGCTAGTACTCTTGGCCCCTATCTAGTAGAGCTGTTGGTATGATTCCTGGTGTGAACTTTCTGTTACCCATCCACTCATCAAGGTTCTTCTTGAAGAGTGATGTGAGGGGCACTGTCTTATGTAGATCGGGACATTGTTCCATAGCAAGGGAAGTCTTTGCGAAGGGAATCTATCCCTCCAGCATGTTCTATTCATTGTTGTGCTGAGGTTTATATCCCTAGAGCATGTAGCTCGAGTAGATTTGGTTTTGCTAAGATGGAGCATGTTCAGTTCTGGATTGGACATGGCTCTGTATGTTAGACAGAGATCGCCTCTGAAAAGGCGGTATGCAACAGAGAAAAGCCTTAGTTTTTTCAATCGTGCTGCATAGGGCAACTGTTTGAGGCCAATAATCGTCTTGGTGAGGTACCTCTGCGGTCTCTCCAGCTGCTGGAGATGCCTAGCCAGGTACATTCCAATTGGTGCATTGTACTCAATAATGGGTCTGATGAGGGAAGAGTAGAGGGACACCACTACATCCTTAGATCTTGATGCGAACCCTTTCGTGATCAGATGGGTCACATAGAAGGATTTTCTACCCACCTTGGCAACATGGTTATCAAAGGAAGGCTGACTATCTACTTGGGTCCCTAGATCCCTTATTACTTCTTCAGATTTCAGGGGGTTACCTCCTATGTGGTAGTTTGCGGGTACTGTGTTTTTTCCAAAGGGGATTACTACACATTTTTTAGCATTTAGCTTGAGACCATGGCTTTGACACCATGCATCAGTTTCATTAAGGCCCTTCTGGAGGATATCAATGTCGGCCGGAGACTCTATTATAGCACCTAGCTTGCAGTCGTCCGCAAACTTGGTCAGCCACAGCCCTTCATTGCTTGCCTGTACTTCTGAGAAGTATATGCCAAACAGGAGGGGCCTCAGGACAGAGCCATGAGGTACACTGCTCGTTACTGGTCTGGATTCGGACATAGGTCCCACTACTCTTACTTTGTGGGATCTGTCTGAGAGCCAGTTTGCGATCCATCTTGTGATGTAAGGGTTTATGCCCAGGTTGGTGAGTTTATCAATAATACCCGAATGGGGAATGGTGTCAAATGCTTTAGCAGGGTTAAGGTAAGCCGTGTGTACCTCCTTTCCCTTATCTATAGCCTGAGTAACTGTCTCAAAGAAGTCCACCAGGTTCATGAGGCATGATCTGCCCTTGACGAAGCCGAACTGTGTGGGGTCAAGTGTTTGGATGTTCCCAATCTCTCCATTTATGAGTTCCATAATGATTCGCTCCATTGCCTTACAGAGCAGACTGGTCAGGCTTATTGGTCGGTAGTTCCCAGGGTCGGTTTTGGGCCCACCCTTGTGCAGCGGAACCACCGTTGCTGTGTGCCATTCTATGGAGACATATCCTGTCGAGAGGCTGAGACTGAACAGGGTATTCAGATGCGGGGTTAATTAATTTTGGAGCTCGCGTATGACACAGCCCGGGACACCATCTGGTCCCATGGAGGCAGTGTTTTTAGCTTTAGATAGAGCCTTATTAACCAACGTATCAGTAATAATTGGAGTTATACAATCCCCTGGAATAGTAATAGGCCCTGTAGGTGGGTGGGGGTGGGGGGGATTTGCAACTGAACCTGTCGGCCAAGATGTTGGCAGTGTCAGTGGGGTCAGTGTATTTTGTTCCATTTTGTACTAGCTCAGAACAGACCTAAGCGTTGCCATTTAGGTTTTTGACGTAACCAAAGAAGGCCTTATGGTTATCCTTGGCAACTTTCTTTTCGAAACTGGCTTTAGTTGACTTGATGAGGGCCCTCAATTTCTTACTAATGCTGATCAGGGATGATTTTTCTACTTGAGATTTGGCCTTTTTTTGTATAAGTCTCCTCCTTTTATTGTATAGTTTGCTTATGGCCAGGGTCCACCAGACTGGTGTCTTCTTGCTTGAGGAAGGAGTCTTGGTTTTATTTGGGATAGCACGGTCCATGCAATCGTGAAGATGTATATAAAGTGCCTTGGTATAGGATTCTGCATCCTGGATATCATTATCCTTCTGCAAGGGAATAGTGAAGCTTTCCACTTCGGATGCAAGTAGTTTGAAGTTTGCTTTGGAAAGGTTTTTTTATGATGGTTTCTTTGACTGGGGGAGGTGGAGGGGTGACTATGGGCAGGGTTATCAGTTTGTGGTCTGATCTGACTAGAGAGGGAGTGATAACGGGTGTGGTACAATGGGTGCCCATATTTGTGATGACTAAATCCAGTATGTTGTCCCCTCTAGTGGGAGAACATACCAATTGTTCAAGGACATTTGAATTTATAAATTCTATGAACTGCTGGGCATAGGAGTTAGAACTTTGGTAGTTCGCCCAGTCTATACCAGGGTAGTTGAAATCACTCAAAATGATGGTGTTGGGTAGGACCTTTATATTTTCCAATGCCTCAAGGAATGCTGAGTGAGCATTTTGGGACATGGTGGGTGATCTATAACAGGCTACGACTTGAAATGTGGTTTTGCCTGCTGATAGTTGCGCATGGATGATCTCTGGGGCATCATGCTGCGCCACTAACCTGGAGATGTGGGTATCCTTGATGAATATGAATACACCTCTGCCCTTTGTACTGCGATCTGGTAACTGAGGCCGGAAGGTATGATATGAATTGTAACCTGGTGGTGCTCTCTGGAGCCTTGAACCAGGTTTCCGTCACTGCACAAACATCAATTTTCTCCATACTGAGGAGTGCCTCGAGTGCATGCATTTTGAGGTTGAGACTTCTGGCATTGAGTAGCATTACCCTTAGATGTTCATCATGCTATACTGCTGCAGTCATCACACTTGGGTTATCCTGTCGTCAGGCAGTCCCGCAGTCGGCCAAATCCCAAAGTCCTGGTCCGGCGTCGGTTGTCGTCGCCTCTTCCCTGACATCAGTGCGACAGGGGTATAAAAGAGACAGCCAACGCCATTTTCTTCAGTCTTTCTTGCCGCGCGGTGCCCGAAGCAGAAGCAGTTCGCAAGTGCCGGTCGGCCAGCTCCTGAAATTTTTGAATCGAGTTTCAGCCCGAAGTCTTCTCTAAAGCTAAGTATCCTGTTGGGGAAACTTTTCTTGCCTCAGACCGATGTCAGACAAAGTTAATAATTGTATTTCTTGTGGGAAGCAAATACCTCATAAGGATTTTCATTCTTATTGTATTCCTTGCCTAGGCCCAGACCACGACGTCTCTGGTTGTCGGTTTTGTGCTAGGTTCAACAAACGTACAATTAAGCGTCGGGCAGAATTCGCCCAGCATTATTTTGGCAGAAAATTTAACTATAGCATGCCGTCGGAGCAACCGATATCAGCAATGATTAAAAAACAAAAAGATAAGGACCGGCAGCCAAGGCCAAGACCAGATACAGAGGCCTCAGCAAGGCCTGATGCCGGTTCACCGGTTTTCAGCGAGGCGCCTTCGCAGCCCCTGACTACCGCAAATTCAGAAATTCTGACTGCCTCCCAAACCGAAGCAGTTGGGCCTCAGGAACCGGTTCCACCTCACTCCTCGGACGCCAGCCCCGACGGGGATCCGGAATTTTTGGATAGGCCTTCGGTCTCTGAAGGTGTTTTCAAACCGACAACTATCTCTGCCAAGCCTTATGCTAAACTCAAAGCCCCCTTGAAAGTTAGAAAACCGGGGCCACACACCCCCCCACAGGCCCCTATGCCTAAAAAACAGATGCTTAAGATGGCTGAGGATTTAATTACCCTTATCAGGGGATCCCAACCCCCACCTGACAAAAGGCCTAGACTGGAGGAAGATTATCCTTCCTCTGACCAAGCATCCATTTCCTCAGGCAACTCTGATGACCAGGATTACTCCTTCCCTCCTTATGAAGACTCAGATGCTGAAGAGTCCATTCCCTCTGTCTCCCCCCCTGAAGACTACTCTTTTGGGGAAACTTTACACACCATGAGGGAACACTTCGACTGGGAAGGCCAAGATTACTCTGACTCCAAGAAAAGACTCCGTGAGTTGTTTCTTCTTCCACAGCATAGACCCCTGGCAATTCCTCCAGTTTTAGACATTTTGGATGATGTTTTCTCTGAATCCAGTTTAAACCCAGATTCCTTACCTCCAGCACCAGCTAAACCAGACAGATACTACCGAGTTCCTGATACTCGTAAGTTTCTATACAAAAGCCCTACTGCAGACCCCGAGACCATTTCCCAGGGTCCCAAAGGGGTTAAGGCCTCTACTGCTAAGAATCCACTTCCTTCTGAAAGAGATTCCAGAGCGTTAGAAAGATGGGGAAAGAAAGTGTATACGTCTGCCACTTTGGCCATGTGGGTATTAAACTGCCAATTCCACATGCTAAAATACCAACAGTATTTGATTACACAGTTAAAGCAGAAACTGATCCCTCAGACAGATCAACTTGATTTTAAAGAGATGCAGGATTTGCTGCATGCAGCAGAACAGGTGGGAAAGCATACCTTACAGTGTGGTTTGATTCATTGGAAGCCTCATGTAGAGCAGCTGTCACAGGGTTTGTAATACGTAGGCATGCTTGGCTTAAAGAACAAGCCTTACCAGAACATGTCAAAGCAACGTTATTGGATGCTCCATTGCAGAAAGATGTTTTATTTGGTGTCAAAGCAGAGGAAGTTTTAAAGAAAATGGAAGAAAAGGCAAAATCTATGCAAACAGTTAAAGATTTTTTACAGGTACAACCTCCTCGTTTCAGCAGAAACTGGCCATCAAAAAACTGGTCCTTTCCTGCATCAGACAGACCCCAAAGAGGTAGGTACAGGCGCCCAAGGGGCAGAGGCCAGCCACAAGGTTCTTTCAGGCCTAGACAATGGCATACAACAACTCAAAGAGGTGGAGACGAAAGATCTCAACCCTTCAGGAAACAAACACAATGACTTCCCTCTTTGCTTACCAAGCAAAATTGCCCTGGCAGCACCTTTGGGAGGAAAACTGGCTCTATTTCCACAAAATTGGCGCATCATAACAAAGGGCAAATGGATTCTGGATATTATTACCCGAGGCTACAGATTTCATTTCCACACTTTACCACAGATGAGAGGCATGCCAAATCTGCCTCCAAACCAATGGGCAGAGGCTCAAACGCAAATTTCAGCTCTCATGGATATGAAAGCAATTCAAAAGGTACCTACAAAGGAGCAAGGTGAAGGTTTTTACTCAAGACTGTTTCTAGTCCCAAGAAAGGACAAAGCCTGGAGGCCCATCTTAGACCTCTCAATTCTGAACACATACCTGGAGGTACCCAAATTCAAAATGCTCACACTACAGCAGCTCCTTCCCATGCTGGGCAAGGAGTCTTGGCTGGTAACGTTGGACCTCAAAGAGGCATACCTGCATGTCCCTATCAGACAAGATTGCAGAAGATACCTCAGATTTTTGGCAGGTACAACGCATTATCAATTCTCTGCATTGCCCTTTGGCTTATCTACTGCGCCCAGAGTATTTACAAAATGCCTGGCATCAGTAATTGCATATTGCAGACAACGAGGAATACAAATTTATCCATATCTGGACGACTGCCTGATCCAAGCGGACAGCAAGGACATTCTATTACAGCATCTGGCTTTTGTAACTCAGCTGCCTAGGGTACACAGTAAACAAAAAGAAAAGTCAAAACTAATATCCTCGCAACAGATAATATTCCTGGGTGCCAGCTTAAATACAATGGCCTAGATGGCTTACCTCACACCAGACAAACAAAAACAATTGACTCAATACTTCAAAAAGATAGCAACTTTTACCCAGCTCACTGCAAGGAAAATCCTGCAGGCATTGGGGTTCATGGCATCATGCATTCAACTAATCCCATATGCAAAGCTGCATATTAGAAAATTACAATGGTACCTGAAAAGTGTATGATCTCAACACAGGCACAGCCTTGAAACAAGTATACCTATCATTCCCTGCCTTCAAAAAGAGTTCCTATGGTAAGCTCAGGCATGTCAAATAAACAAGGGTCTTCCTTTTGTCTTACCTCCAGCAAACCAAACCATGACAACAGATTTCTTACCTCCAGCAAACCAAACCATGACAACAGATTCTTCAGACTACGCCTGGGGAGCACACATGGCAGGACAATGCATACAGGGCAAATGGTCTGCAAAACAAATGCATCTTCACATCAACCAAAAGGAGATGCTAGCTGTGCAAAATACACTGACAGCCTTCAAGGACCTCTTGCATCCAGGACATAAACAGGGAGGAACACACTCCTACCCTTTATGCAGACAGGCTATGACCTTATGGGACATAGCATTGACCTACCAAGTACAACTACAAGCACAATTCCTGCCAGGAAAGGAGAACATATTGGCAGACGAATTAAGCAGAAATATGGCAGACCCTCACGAGTGGAGACTACACCCACAAGTATTTTCAATGATAACTCAAAGATGGGGATGTCCAGACATAGATCTATTTGCCTCCCCCAACAATTGCCAATTACAAAAATTCTGCACAAGGACTTATCACTCCCTAGCCTGGGAAAGTGGACGCTCTATCATTCAGTTGGACAACGCTGACAGTCTATGCCTTCCCTCCACTACCTCTATTGACCAAGGTATTATTGAAGGTCAGATCAGAGAGACCACAAATGATCCTCATTGCTCCGGACTGGCCACGCCAGCACTGGTACCCATTACTAAGGAACTTGACTCGCAGCCCTCCATGGATCTTGCCTCAATTCCCACTACTGTTGACTCAGAAAAACTCTCAAACCCGTCACAGCCAGCTCAGAACTTTAAATTTAGCTGCATGGAGAATTCCTTAAATTATCAATCAACACTTCTCTCAAAGGACGTCCTGAATGTCATTTTGGAGGCCAGGAGGCCCAGCACCAGGCAGACTTACTCAGACAAATGGAAAAGATTTTGTGCATGGCACCAGGCTAAAGGTCAAAATCCCTGGATACCAAACATTCCTCACATACTGCAATACCTAACTGAGATGCTACACAAAGGCCTTTCCTTCTCCTCTATTAAGATCCATGCTTCAGCCATTTCAGCTCATTATAATACGGATCCTCCAATTTTCTCACACCCTTTACTTAGGCAGTTTCTCAGAGGGGCTAAGAATATAAGACCCCCCAGAAAACCACCAACACCAACTTGGGACCTGAACTTCGTTTTAGAAAAGTTAACACTGCCTCCTTTTGAACCAGCCTTCTCAGCAGAACTACAATACTTGTCCTGGAAAACAGCCTTGTTACTGGCTATTACCTCAGCACGCAGGGTCTCAGAACTACAGGCACTTACGGCAGTGGAACCTTTCATCATTTTCTATCAGGACAGAGTCTCTTTACGAACTAACCCTACCTTCATGCCCAAGGTAGTATCCAGTGTGGCTTTGAATCAGACCATTCATTTACCCACCTTTTATCCTAACCCACAGAATAAAGGAGAAAGGCTCCTTCACTCTTTGGACATTCACAGACAGCTACGTTACTATTTAGATAAGGCAAAGATTTTCAGAAAAACTGACCAACTCTTTGTATCATATGCTGCAGGTTCACAAGGAAAGGCTATCTCAAAACAGACCATCTCCAAATGGATAGCACATTGCATCCGCTTTTGCTACTCGCACCATGGGAAGGCAGTGCCTGTCAATATTAGATCCCATTCTACCAGGGCTACTGCAACCTCAGCAGCCTTTCTCAGAGGGGTTCCAACTAAAGACATTCTGGAGGCAGCTACTTGGAGTTCATTGCACACCTTTACCAAGCACTACCACCTTCCATTATACTCAAAAACCAGAGCTGGTTTTACCACTGCAGTTCTGCAGGGCATTCTAGCATCACCTAACCCAGTTTAGTACCAACCACCCTTCCATAGCTTTGGGATTCTACCCAAGTGTGATGACTGCAGCAGTATAGCACGATGAACATAGTACAGTTTTGTACCTACCATAAATGTAGATGTTCGAGTGGTTATACTGCTGCAGTCCAGGTTACCCTCCATCCATCCCCTCTACATACCAGAGTGTTAGTTATAACTCCATGTACATCAATCAATTGGATGCATGTCTATATGGTGCATTTGCTAACCGCTAGTACTATTGTTTATCTACTAAGGTATTGTTGCATAGCTATTGTATTGCCTTCCTAGTTGGGGGCACCTGATATCTGGGGCAAGAAAAACTGAAGAAAATGGCGTCGGCTGTCTCTTTTATACCCCTGTCGCACTGACGTCAGGGAAGAGGCGACGACAACCGACGTCGGACCAGGACTTTGGGATTCGGCCGACTGCGGGACCGTCTGACGACAGGATAACCCAAGTGTGATGACTGCAGCAGTATAACCACTCGAACATCTACATTTATGGTAGGTACAAAACTGTACTTTTTTGGTTACCTTTGCTGGTTCCGGTGGTTGGTTTGTCCTTTGAGCCTTGCCTAAAAAAGACACTATTGGGACGGCAAGAGCCTTGGCCAGTATTTGAAAGCCTAGGGGTGACAGGTGCAAACTATCTCTGGGGAAACAGCGAGGCTTGTCTATCATGTCATCCCAGGCAGACAGACACTGGATCCCCTTAGAATGACACCAGAAGCTGAGCCAGTTGTTGAAATTGATCATTTTGCCTTTGTATTGTGGTATCATTCTAGGTGAAGGTAGTATGCTACTTAAGGTCAGGGTCATACCAGCTTGGGCTACATGATCAGAGAGCTCCTCAATGTCTCTTCTCATGTAGTCCAGGGAGGTACATCTTAGATCATTCACACCAACATGTACAATGACAGCGTCATACTTGTACTTGTTCTGGAGTAACCTAACTGCCTGTGTTATGTGGCGGATCCTAGCACCCGACAGTCAGTTGACAGTAACCGTCTCCTTGTTCAGCCTGGTGAGTGGAACATCTGTGTGCCTTACTATAGAGTCTCCTATTACTAGCGTGTTGGGTATGGTGTTTTGCCTTAGGGGCTGTCGTGAGGCACACTGCTGAGGTGAATTATGTGTTTTCTGGCTTGTGTTTGGAGGTGCAGGTTTCTTGCTTGTCTGCTTTGGAGGGCCCTGTTTCTTTTTCAGATTGGTACCTAGTGCCTTTGAATATGTTTTTGTGTATTTATGTGCATGTTTTGCCGGTGCTTGTTTTGTAGATCCATGTGTGACTGGTGGTGTGATGCTAGTGTGTCTCTTATCCTCTTGACTGTCTGTTACAGTCATGGGTTGAGAGCGCTTAGCCTCCAGTCTGGCCGTGTATTTGCATCTCTCACAAGTGTTTGTGTCTAGAGCAGGGTTGCCAGATTTCCAGCCCCCCCAGGTAGGGACAAAAAAAAAAAAAAGAAGGTCTCTCACGGCAACTGAAGACCAAAAAAAAAAAAAAGGTCTTTAATGCGGAACAGAGTTCCACATTAAAGAACTGAGCTCACTCAGTAGCTCAGCACTAAACACTGAGCTTCTCGTGTTTAATGCATTGCAGTTCCGCATTCAACACAAGTAGCTCCGTGTTTAGTGATTTTTGATTGGCCCGTATACCGGCATATGGGTCAATCAAAAATCGCTAAACACGGAGCTTCTCATGTTTAATGCGGAACACAAGAAGCTCCGTGTTTAGCAATTTTTGATTGGCCCGTATGCCAGGTATACAGGACAATCAAAAAAAAAAAAAACAAACAAAGCGGAGGCTGGCCAGGATTTAAACCGGCAGGGCGGGACTCTGGATCAGGCTGCTGATCTCGGGACAGTCCCGCCCAAATAGGGACATCTGGCAACCCTGGTCTAGAGGTAAGAGGGGAGAGGGTTGTCTGTATACGTGAGGCCGTTGTGACATTACCTCAGGATGCCCAATTCCACCAGATGAACTGGAGAGTACACCTGAATCTGACCTCTGGACATGCTTGGAAAAGTAAATTTCACTTGTCTTGCGGACAATCGAGGGTCTTATGCTGTATTATAATAGTGCTGTCTAGGAGATTTGGAAAATAATAGTGCTGTCTAGGAGATTTGGACAAGTGCTGATTTGGGTTATGCAAGTGCTTGCCTAGTTCTAAGTGAAAATTTGCAGCACAGACTTTGTGGAGCCAGGAATAGTATACCCCAGCTAACTGGCGCTGCCCGACGCTGCTCTGTGCGCAAGACAGTGCAAAAAGAGAGTTGCAGGGTTTTAAGAGAGAGAGAGCGATCAAGGAGTTTGGAATTGACCCAAAATGGCCAATAAAACCAGTTTTTAGGCAGTAACCACTCCTACAGGGACAGGCAGGCTGCTCACTGTTAACCACTGCCACTGGTGAACACAGACTTCCCTTTAGCCCAAGTAAGCACTGGCCTCCAAGAAACTTACAAACAGTTCAGAACAGCAACTCTGTAACTGAACTTTTTTTTTAAATTATAGAAAGTGGGAAAATAGTAGATTTTTTTTTTTTTTGTTTTTGTTTAAGGATAGCAGAGACACACAAGTAGCAAACTAGTCAGAACAGTGCACTAAATGACCCCAACACGTGTGTGCTAGGTCAGAGGCAGGTAAAATGCAATTTTAAGAAAAAAATATTTTAAATGAAGTGCAATACAAAAAATGCAATAAACAGGCTCTAGGTATGTTCTAAATACTGTTTCTAACACAGATATCAACTTTTGCAAGCAAGAAAACACTGAAAAGTAGGCGTTTCTAAAGTTTTGAATTCCTTCAGATCTGATAGGAGAGTAGGAGCATTGCAAAGTTCAAAAGTAAATGGTTTTCCTTCTGACATCAGTTACATGTCCTACTGGACATATAAATCTTGTACATAATGTAGTTACTGTATAAACATTGTTTAATTATCACACAACCCACTCAGTTAAGGAATGTTATTTATTTTATTCAACACCTTCTTGCATCATAGAAACTGTCAAGGGCTGCAAAAGAGAGAGAGTCTGCCATCTCCACATCTCTATTCAAGGTTTGAGTGAGGGAAACCTGCACTGAACTATAGAAAAACCTGAGGGTACATAGTTGTAAGAACTGACGTTTAGAAGTTTTGTGCTTGAAAAAATAGTGAAGATACCTGTAGGATACTATCACATAGGCAGGAAACGGCTACTGGATGGAAGAGATGGACTTAACCGAAAAGGTGGATGAGGTGTTTGGATTATAAATTTGCATATGGATTATAGATTTCTGGGGCAGGGCAGTCTGATGTTTTCAGTGTGTGTGAACATCCTTGAAGATGGATACATTTTTATCTGAACATAAGGGATGGTATACATGGAATGTTGAGGTATTGGGAACATGTTAGAGTACTGGCATGAATAAACCAGTGGAAAAGCAGAAACCAGTATCGGAGAAAAGTGATAATAAGATGAAAACCGAGACAAAAGGAGTTCGTAAACATGGTTGGTAATGAGCAGCGGAGACCAGATGAGTTTATTAAACAAGCAGAAGGAACTTAAGCATAAAGTAGTAGGAAGGCTGCCAGAATGATAATCAAGTAAATTTGAAAACTGAAAATGAGATTGAGAGGTCTTGATTAGAGGATTTTTAAGAATGTTCGAGTTCACTGTTAGCTAGAGGGAACTAAGAATGCTCAGTGAGAATTGTGCAGGAGGAAAATACTAGAAGATCAGGAAGGGAGGAAAATAGCAGGGTTATAACAAAAATGAAGAAACCAAGCTTAATTGTAAGGATTGTGGGTTATCACAGGTAGGACTAGCAGAAATGAAAACAAGTTGACAGATCTGCAACTGTACTTTCATTGGTAAAAGTATGCTTGGTCTTTTAGGTTAAGATGTCATGAAGTGTTTGTGTGTGTATTATTAGCTGTGGCACTGGACAGATCAAATCACACCTATTAAACACAGGCAATTGAAGGGTAGACACTTCTTAGCACATATAACCGAGTATCAGTGATCTAACATTTGGATAATAGTCTTAATTGTATTGAAAAGGAGAGTTTTGTATGAGAATATGCAGCTTGGTAACTGTCCCCCAAGGCGTGTTGCTTGTACAATATACAAGAATGTCGAGGAAGGAGAGAGGCTGAGAATCCAGTAAGCACTGTAGCATGTTTTCCTTTGTTAGGAAGATCAGAAATCTGTGGTTTCTTTTCTCACACCTGGAACTTAGACTAACATTCTGCTGTTGGTGCTCCAGTGCAGCATATGGGTGTGCTGCATTTCTGTGGTACCATTCTTCATATGAAGCATTAAACTATGGTCTTGTCTACTTGTTTTTGTGGGTATTAAAGATCCCATGGCACTAAATGATGAAGAGCTGGGATTGTTTTATTAGGTTTATGGGAAATAAATGCACACAGGCTCTAAACAGGCAGTGCAGATGATCTGTAGAAGGAACCTAATTTTAACCTCTAAATTTGCGTCTGACAAGAAAAGGAATTTAAAAAATGCTCACATAGAACATTGGTAACACATTATATAGTTAGTTGTATGTTTGCTTATAACTCCTGTCTTATTAGTTTAACCATTTCCTTTTCCCCCATCTTTTGTTCTTCAACCTTAAACTTTTTAAAACTATCTAAAAACTTCCTTCAGGGTACCTAAAAGTTCTGTCTTTTCAGCGCTTGCCTATTCTGTACTGTGGTTCTCATTTATATTCTTAATCTCTTCTCAGTTGTTAAAAAGAAACCCATCCTACTTAGCCTTTAAAATATGCCGTTTGACATTTGTTACTGCTTAAGTACTCTTACGCTGCATTCAGCTTTGTATGCCCTAGATGCAAGTTCCATACAGGGTAGTATTGTTAAATTCTCTGCTGTAAACTGGATTAACTTGTACCAAGAAGCTTTGATAAGTGAGCAGAAAAACTACAGATGCTTATAACTTTAACTAGGTAAATTAATAGGTCAAGTGGGCCCTTTTTAGATAAAACTGAGCCACTACAAGGACAGTTGTACAAATACACAGAGCAGAATGTATCAAAGTCAGTACTGTGGCTGTGGCAAACTACCCATTGCCGATGGATATGTCAGTTAAACTCTCGTCAAATTTGGAACGGATAAAATCAGTACTCTATATGATAAAGGAACCATACAATAAAATATTTGTGAAGGTCAAGATATGGTAATATATATTAACTAACAGGGTATGGATGTAAGCAGTGACTAGAAACAAAACAAGTTTAAGATAGTGTGAATGCCAGAAGGGTATAGTGGAATTAGACATGTTTAGTGATGCATATTATAAGAAAGGAAATTTTGAGTGAAGTATCAGCCACTGTGTTTAAAATATCTGCAGGTTGCCAAGTCATTAATATACTTACATATTTAGTTTGGAATTGATCCCAGTCAGCAGAACCTCTAAGAAAGGCAGACATTGAGTTACATACCGGGAGGACTATCGGATACTTCTTTTAGTGACAAGATCGAAAGATGGTCTAATAAATGAGATGGCTTCCTGTTTGGCAGACCTAAGAGAGTGCTGCGGTGTCTTGAACCTCATGTTATTAGCCGCAGGAGGGCAGTCCTCACGGTGTGTGCATTTATGCACTGGGGAGGAAAGGAAAAGAGTAGCCATTCAGTAACTTTGAACCATTGTGACTTTTCTGTAAGAACAGCAGTGGGGTCCTGACATCAGAACTTTGCATGTAAGCAACAGACTTGTTTACAATAGATTGTATCTGTGAGGTGTTACTAGAGGAACAGAGTACAACTAATGGGAGGGCATACTGTAACTTAATGAGTAAATGTTTGCCAGTAGGGCTTCTGATTCCAAGAGAGATGAGCATGATCTGTTTATAGATAAATTTTATTTGAGCAATATCCTTGCAGATGTTATGATTTTCATTAGAGAGAAAGTGGTCAAGTCAGATGCTGAGATATTCGAAAGGGTAAACATATTATGCCAAGTGAATTGTTAACAAGCCAGGTGATGATTGTCACTGTATGTGGAGTCCAAATTTATGCGACCTGGATGTAGTGTAGTAGCTGTTAATTTAGTGAGAGGGAGCTAATGCCAGAATGAGTAAGTTGTGAAGGACTCTATGCAGCAGTCTTGCCAGCACATAGAAAAGACGGATCTGTTATATAAAGTATAACTATTGGTCCATGAACTTCATTTGGAGGTTATAAACAGAAAAAAATATTGTCAGAAGAACACAGCTCTGGGTACGAGAGCCAGAAAGAGCAAAAGCAATCTACACAAGAGGTGACCTAGTACTTTGGTAAACTTTTAAGCCAGGGTAATGGCCAATGTTCATCGTGTTTCACTGTTGCAGTCATTACACTTTGGTTATCCTGCTGGCAGGTGACCCGCAGTCGGCCCAAGTTCCAAAGTCTTGGTCCGGTGTTGGTTGCTGTCGCCTCTTCCCTGACGTCAGTGCGCCGACGCCATTTTCTTCAGTCTTTCTTGCCGTGCAGTGCCCGAAGCAAAAGCAGTTCGCAAGTGCCGGTCAGCCGACTCCTGAGATTTTCAAAATTGAATCACAGAACCGAAGTCTTCGATAAAGCTAAGTACCCCGTTGGGGAAACTTTTTCTTGCTCCAGACCGATGTCCGTAAAAGTTAATAATTGTATTTCTTGTGGGAAGCAAATACCTCATAAGGACTTTCACTCTTAGTGCATTCCTTGCCTAGGCCCTGACCATGATGTTACTAGTTGTCGGTTTTGTGCTAGATTCAATAAACGCACTATTAAACGTCAGTTTGATTTTGCTTTACATTATTTTGGACGAAGATTTAATTATATAATGCCGTCGGAACAACAGACCGGAATGTATAAAAAACGCAAAGACAAAGAAAAAGACAGGCATCTGAGGTCCAAAACTGACGATGAATCCTCTTCTAGGCCAGTCGCCAGTTCGTCTGTTCTCAGTGAGGCGCTTTCGCAGCCCCTGACACCCGCTACCTCAGAGCCACAGGCCCTAACCAACAGCCATGTGGAGACACAGAGGCCTGTGGAAACTCAAGGTATTGGGCCTACGGAAACTATACCCTCAGATGGGTCTGGAGCCACTGAGCAGGCACCAGCTTCTGAGGGTGTTTTCAGACTTTCACAGCTTACAATTAAGGCTACTACAGCAGCAAAGGCAAAGTCAAAAACTCCATTAAAGATGAGGAAACAAGTGCAGCATTCTCCAGAACAGTCATCCATGCCAAAGAAACAGATGCTTAAAATGGCCGAAGACCTTATTACTTTAATCAGGGGTTCCCATCCCCCTCCTGTCAAAAGGCCTAGGCAAGACACTGATTATGATTCCTCTGAGCAGGTTTCCATTTCCTCTGATTCTTCTTCTGATCAGGGCTATTCTCTTCCGCCCTATGAGGACTCTGATGCTGAAGAGTCCATCCCTTCAGCCTCACCACCTGAGGATTATTCCTTTGGGGAAACCCTGCACACCATGAGGGAGCATTTCCATTGGGAGAGCCAGGATTACTCAGAATCCAAGAAAATGCTTAGAGATTTCCTTTTATTGCCTCAGCACAGGCCCCTGGCTATCCCTCCTGTGCTTGATATTGTAGATGATGTTTTTTCTGAATCCAGTCTGTCTCCAGATTCTTTACCCCCTACTCCAGTAAAGCCAGACAGATACTACAGGGTCCCCGACTCTCATAAATTTCTTTATAAAAACCACGCTGCAGACCCAGAAACAATTTCTCAGGGTCCTAAAGGGGTTAAAGCTTCCACTGCCAAAAATCCTGTCCCCTCAAATAGGGATTCCAGAGCACTTCTGCTACTTTAGCTGTAAGAGCTTTAAACTGTCAGTTACACATGCTTAAATATCAACAGTATCTCATGTCATTGTTAAAGCAGAAAATGGTTGCAAATATAGAAAGTCCTGACAGTAAAGAAATGCAGGATTTATTGCATGCAGTTGAACATGTGGGAAAGCATACTCTGCAATGTGGTTTTGATTCATTAGAGGCTTCTTGTAGAGCCGCAGTTACAGCCTCATTAATTCAAAGACATGCTTGGTTGAAAGAATAAAGTTTTTTCCATTGATAGTTAATCTAACTTTGATTGATATATATAAACATCTTGACAGTTCGGCCAACCAAATAAGACAAGAACTTAACTTACCTAAAAAGTATCTGGTTATTCTGAGGCAAATTAGAGAACTCACTATAAGCTATTTTAAAAGTTTTAAACTGGAAGAAAATGCTATTAATAGATGCTCTTTGTTGTGGCAAGCTCTCCAACAGGATCTTAAATGTATCACGACAGCAAATCAATTAATTAAAGAATTTCAATTTCATGATAAAATTTTATCATCAAACTACTGGGAAGAGAAAATTTTACTGACAGATAGAAGTAATATGTTAAAAGCAATTGACTTGACCATCAAATCTACTTCTCTTCAAAAATTAATATATACCCAGTTGATGATTTGGAACAATGCATATTATACACGCCTTACCCTGCATAAATTTAATCCCAAAAATTCACCAACTTGTCCATATTGTAAGAATCAACCAGCTGATCTTCATATGTTCTGGAGTTGTAAATGTATTTTCAAACTTTGGAATTCCCTTAAGAGTCAACTTCAGAAGGTGGGTTACCGAAGTACAACGTTATCATGGAAATTTATGATTCTGCATATTCCCCCGAAAGAGATCCTTAAATCACAAATTATTATATATATTAATATTTTTCTATTAATTACTATTAAACCCACAAAATAAAAATGTTAATAATCCAAAAATTTGAGAACATATTTTTAATATTATACTAGCATAGTATTTTCAACTTGGAAATATTACTAATTATTTATGTGTGTGGAGAGAATTTAGTAATCAACTGTCTATTACTTGCATTTACTCTTATGCTTTTTTATATTTAAATGTATTACATGGAAGCATTCTTGTAAATATTGTATATAGAGTGTGGTTATTAGTGATATTAGTTAATGTTTGATTTGTGAATATATGTTATTTTTGATCTTACTTGTGTTTGAAAATAATATAACAATAAAGATTTATTATGGAAAAAAAAGAAAGAATAAAGTTTACCTGACCATGTTAAAGTAAAATTATTGGATGCTCCACTACAGCATGATACTTTGTTTGGTGTTAAGGCAGAAGAAGTGTTAAAGAAAATGGAGGATAAAGCAAAGTCAATGCAAACGGTGAAAGATTTCTTACAGGTTCAACCACCTACATTTAGCAGAAACTGGCCTTCAAAAAATTGGTCTTTTCCAGTGTCAGACAGGCCACAAAGGGGCAGATACAGACGCCCAAGAGGCAGATCTCAGCCCCAAGGCTCCTACAGACCTAAACAATGGGGTGCTTCAGCCCCCAAAGGAGGAGAAGACAAATCACAACCTTATAGGAAATGGTCACAATGACTTCCCTCTGCAAATGCCAAGCTCTTACCAGTTGGCAGCACCCCTAGGGGGAAAGCTAGCACTTTTCTCAAAGAATTGGAACATGATCACCCAAGACCACTGGGTGCTGAATATAGTTTCTCAGGGGTACAGGTTCCACTTCCACACGCTTCCAAAACCAAAAGGTATGCCAAACCTGCCACAAAACCAATGGGCAGAGGCACAAAAACAGATTGCTACTCTTATGGATATGGGAGCTATTCAGAAAGTTCCACAAGAAGAACAGGGACAAGGATTTTACTTTTCTTAGTACCCAGAAAAGACAAAGCCTGGAGACCAGTACTGGACCTGTCAATCCTGAATACTTTCCTGGATGTTCCAAAATTCAGAATGTTAACACTTCAACAACTTCTGCCCATGCTGGGCAAGGAGGCTTGGCTAGTTACTTTGGATCTCAAGGAAGCATACCTGCACGTCCCAATCAGACAATCGTGCAGAAGATACCTCACATTTATAGGTTCATAGGTTCATACTAGGCTATCTGCCCTAGGGCATTTATAAGTCTAGCCAGAGTGTGTTTGGCTTTCGCCACCCATTTTAAATTAATTTTGTTATGCCCTTTTTCGAGGTTAGTATACTGTGCCTCTGTCTAACAGTGACACAGAAGTGATACCCGGGGTAAACCTACGATCTCCCATCCACTCATCAAGATTCCTCTTGAAGAGAGTCAATGAGGGATTCTGCCTAACCTGGACTGGGATTTTATTCCAGAGTGAAGGGAGCCTCTGGGTTATGAATCTGTCCCTCCAGCATGTCCTATTTATTTCAGTGCTGAGGTTCAAGTCTCTCGGCCGTAGCTCGATGGGATTTGGATTTTCTGAGGTGCAGCATGTCCATTAATTCCGGGTTGGACATGGCTTTATACGTCAGGCACAGATCGCCTATGAGCAGGCGTTATGCCACTGAGTAGAGCTGGAGTTTCTTTAACCGGGCAGCATATGACATCTGTTTGAGCCCTTTGATCCTCTTGGTGAGGTACTTTTGGGGTCTTTCCAGTTGCTGCAGGTGTCTGGTAAGGTACATCCCAAAAGGGGCATTGTACTCAATTATGGGCCTGATGAGGGATGAGTAAAGAGGCACAATGACCTCCCATGATCTAGATGTGAATCCCTTCATGATTAGGTGGGCTATATAAAATGTTTTTATAACCACTTTGGCCACATAGTTGTCAAATGAGAGATTGCTATCAACTTGGGTCCCCAGGTCCCTAATTACTTCTTCTGTACTTAATGGATTACCACCTATGTGGTAATTTGTGGGCACTTTGTTTTTGCCAAAGGGGATGACTATACACTTTTTGGCGTTTAGCTTGAGGCCATGGCTCTGGCACCAGTTGTCTGTTTCTATGAGGCCCATTTGGAGGATGCTTGTGTCGGCTGGAGAGTTGATTATGGCGCCCAGTTTGCAGTCATCTGCGAACTTGGTCAGCCACAGTCCTTCCATGTTGGCCTGTACCTCAGAGAAATATATAACGAACAAGAGAGGTCCCAGGACTGAGCCTTGTGGGACGCCACTTGTAACTGGTTTGGAGTCTGACATGGCTCCAGCAATTCTAACTATGTGGGTTCTGTCCTTGAGCCAGTTTGCAACCAATCTAGTGACATAGGGGTTTATATTTAAGCTGGTGAGCTTATCTATAATGCCCGAGTGGGGTATTGTATTGAAGGCTTTTGCAAGGTCCAGGTAGGCTGTGTGGACCACCTTCCCCTCGTCAATGGCCTTGGTGACTGTTTCAAAGAAATCGACCAGGTTTAAGAGGCAGGATCTGCCCTTAACAAAGCCGAACTGGGTAGGATCCAGTGTCTGTAGGTCCCCAATATCTTTATTTATGAGGTCCATGATGATCCTTTCCATAGCTTTGCAGACCAAGCTAGTCAGGCTTATGGGGCAATAGTTTCCAGGATCCGTTGAGGCACCACCTTTGTGGAGAGGGACCACTCTTGCTGTACGCCACTCTTTGGGTACATATCCTGTAGTAAGGATGAGATTGAACAGTAGTTTTATGTTTGGGTTTAGCTCTTCTTGGAGTTCATGTAGGACGCAGCCCGGGACACCGTCTAGTCCCATTGATGCTGTGTTTTTTGCTTTGGAGAGGGCGGCTCTTACCTGAGCATCTGAGATGTCAGGGGGGCAGCACTCTGCTGGGATAGATATTTGCCCTTTTGGTGGGGGGGGGAGTTTGCGCTGAACCTGTCAGCTAGGATGTTGGCAATGTCTGTGGGTTTGGTGTATTTTTTGTCATTTTGGACCAATTCTGAGCATATCTGGGAATTCCCACCCAGGTTCCTAACATAACTAAAGAAAGCCTTGTGATTATCCTTAGTGTCCTGTGCAATTTTTCTCTCTAAGCTGGCCTTAGACGATTTTATGAGTGCCCGTAATTTTTTGCTAATACTGATCAGAGATGCCTTCCCTTTTTGGGATTTTGCTTTATCATGTAGTAGCTTCCTCCTTCTATTGCATAGTTTGTTTATGGCTGGGGTCCACCAGACAGGACATCTGCCTTTGGAGGATTGGGTCTTGGTTTTATTTGGGATTGCATGATCCATGCATTCCTGAAGGTGTTCATAGAATGCATTTATAAAGGATTCTGTGGTCTGGGCCATATTTTCCACAGGCCCGGGGGCTTTGAAGGATTCCACCTCGGTTTTGAGGAGTGTGAAATTTGCTTTAGAGAAGTTTTTCACTGTGGTTTTCTGGGCAGGGGGTGGGGTAGGGATGTGAATATCCAGTGAGATTAGTTTATGGTCTGATCTTACCAGTGAGGGATACACTTCTGGTCTGGAGCATAGAGTCCCCATGTTGGTGATGATCAGGGTCCAGTATGTTTTCCCCTCTTGTGGGAGTGGTAACAAGTTGTTCCATAGCATTTGAGTTTATAAATTCTAGGAACCTTTGGGCTAGGGTGTTGGAGCTAGAGTAATGCTCCCAGTCTATGTTTGGGTAGTTGAAGTCGCCCAATATAATGGTGTTTGGAGAGACCTTCATATTTTCCAGTGTTCTCAGGAAGGCCGAGTGGGGTTCCTGGGTTTGGGAGGGTGGTCTGTAGCAGGCTATAAACTGGAAGGCAGTTTTACCCACTGTTAGTTGCACATGGATAGTCTCTGATGCTTCGTGCTGTGCCACCAACCTGGAGGTGTGGGTATCTTTGACGAATATTGATACTCCCCCTCCTTTTGTGGTTCGGTCCAAGTTTTGGGGCCGAAAAGCATGGTATGAGGAATAACCTGGTAGTGCTGGGGTGCTCTCAGGAGCCTTGAACCAGGTTTCTGTTACTGCACAGATATCGATGTTCTCCATGCAAAGGAGAGTTTCGATTGCGTGCATCTTGAGGTTTAGACTTCTGGCGTTGAGTAGCATTACTCTTAGTTTCTTATCCCTTGTGATACCTATGGAGGTGGGTTTGTCTTTTGAGCCGTGCCTAAAAAAGGCACTAAGCAAGAGCCTTTGCCAGTATCCGAAAGCCCAGGGGTGACAGGTGCAAGCCGTTCCTAGCGAAGCATCGTAGCTTGTCGAGCATGTCATCCCAGGCTGACAGGCATTGGATCCCCATTGAATGACACCAATACTTAAGCCAGTTGTTGAAATTGATCATCTTGTCTTCATATTGTGGCATCATTCTTGGTGAGGGTAAGATGCTACTCAAGGTCAGGGTCATACCGGCCTGGGCTACATGCTCAGAGAGCTCCTCTGTCTCTTTTCATGTAGTCCAGGGAGGTACGTCTCAGGTCATTCACACCAGCATGGACAATGACTGAGTCATATTTGTACTTGCCTTGGAGGGAGTGACCTGAGTGCTTGTGTTATGTGGCGGATCCTAGCGCCCAACAGGCAGCTCACCGTGACCTTCTCCTTGTTCAGCCTGGTGAGCGGGACATCAGTGTACCTGATGATGGAGTCACCTATTACAAGTGTATCAGGTGTGTTGTTTAGCCTTAAGGGCTGTGACTGTTCGGCACACTGGCTTTGTGAGCTATGTGTTACATGTGTTTTGTTTTGGGGTAGCGGTTGCTTGGGTGTCTGCTTTGGAGGTCTCTGCTGCTTAGGCAGATTTTTATTTAGAGCCTCCGAGTATGTTTTTGTGTGTTTGTGTTTGGTTTGCTGTCATGGTAGGTCTATGTGAGACTAGAATTGTAGTGAGTGTGGTTTCCTTCTCCTCCTGACTGGTTACGCCAGTACTGAGTTGAGAGAGCTTAGCCTCCAGTTTGGCTATATGGTTGCATCTCTCACATGTGTTGGAATTTGTTGGGAGGAGGAGAGGGTTGTCTGTGTACATGAGGCAGTTGTAACATTGCCTCAAGATTCCCAGATTCACCAGCTGGTCCGGAGAGGAGATTGACAACTGACCTTTGGACATGCTAGAATAGTATTGGGAATTCCTTTATAATTGAAAAAAAGGGCCAATGGGGAACAAGGTACTCAAGGGGAGTTTGTGAGGGTGTAGTGCTTTTAATTTTTAGTGCTGACTTATATAATTGCTTTAGTGAGCAAGTGCCAGGTAACTTAAATGCAATGTGTTACAGATAACTTAAATGCAAAAACGACAAACAGTAACTTTCTTTCAAGTGAAACAAGGAAATAAATACAGTAAGCAATGCAGATATCACTAGGGATCCACAGAAGTGCTGAAAATCCGCGTTTTAGGTGGAATTAGCGTTTCAGGGAAATAAGAAGCAAACAAGCATACAAACAAAGCTAGATTCAGCAGGCCTGGATCTAGTCTATGCTACAGCAAACAAGGTGTACCAATTTCAGTAAGAAACAGTTCAGATATGCAGGCACTATAAGCCTTTAACCAGAAATTCCCAGCTCAGAAGGGCATAGTCCAGCCTCTCCTCCCACAAGAGTGCAGACCACGAACCTTCTTAATGTAAAATAACTGGCCTGAAGCCCAAGTGCTTAAACCAGAACTAATACACTTTTAGAATAACAGACACTGAGCCCTCAATCAGCAGTTCCCAACTTAGAAGGATGTAAGCTACCTGTCCGGCCACCACAGTGCAGGCCACAAACCTTCCTAATGTAAAACAACTGGTCTGAAGCCCAAGTGCTTAATCCAAAAGACTTAGAATGATAGCTACACTTTAATCAAGTTACTACCAAGCAGTAATAAATACAATTGAGTACTTTTAAGATGACGCAAAAGCAAAATAAAGTAGGAAGAAACACACATACAGTAAAAGCAGATAATTTTTTTTTATTTTTTTATTTTTTTATTTTTTTTACAACTGAACTTCTTCGGTAACAGAAGGTTGAAAACTGAGACAGCTTTTAAGAAAGAAATCTCAAAAGAACCAGTGAGGTGCTTAGTCTAAGCTGTAGTCCAGGTAACCTCAGTCAGCCAATTACCTCAAACAATTCTCTCTCACTGAAATGCCTGATGGCTTTGGCTAAACCAAGATGTCCCTGAATATGTGCTCAGGCACACAGCCTCCACAAACACTAGGCCCAAATACAAGCCTGAATATGGAAATGCTACAAATATCCCCACTACTTAGAACATACTGCAGAAATGTTTCTCACAGCTGAAAAGCAGCAGTTAGCCTTTAAATGAAAGTTTTAAACAGCTAAAGGAGCCTCTAGAAAAAAGAGTTTAACTGCAACAAGTTATCAGAAACAAACAACCCAATAGATGCTTAATAAAAGTGGACAATTTCCAGTTAATACCTCACACACAGTTAAACTAGCTAGAAAAATACACAGTACATAAAGTGCTATAAATAACAAAGAAATAAAGAACAAAATAAACAAAAAACGGGATACTTAATGTTATATATTATAGCTCAGAGTTTCCTCAGTGTCCTTCCTTCGATTAGCTCAGTGTTAAATGGCAGAACACTCACAACTGAACTTCTTATAGCAGGCTCAAGCCATTACCAATTCTCTGCACTGCCCTTTGGCTTATTTACTGCGCCCAGGGTCTTCACAAAATGCCTGGCACCAGTAATTGCATTTTGCAGACAAAAAGGAATTCAAATGTATCCCTACTTGGACGACTGCCTTATTCAAGCAGAGAGCAAGGACATTCTTCTAAAGCACCTGGCGTTTGTAAAATGATTGCTAATTTGCCTAGGGTACACAGTAAATGAAAATAAATCAAAACTAGTGCCTTCTCAAGAGATAATATTCCTGGGTGCAAGCTTAAATACAACTGCCCAGATGGCTTATCTCACGCCAGACATACAAAAGCAACTGACTCATTACTTTCAAATGATGGCAACAAAGACCCAGCTCCCTGCAAGAAAAATTCTGCAAGCCCTGGGTTTCATGGCATCCTGCATTCTACTAATTCCATATGCAAAACTGCATATGAGGAAACTACAATGGTATCTAAAAAGTGTTTGGACTCAGCATTGTCACAGCCTAGAGACAATCATAACCTTGATTCCCTGCCTACAACAGGAGTTTCGATGGTGGTCCCAGGCCTGTCACCACAACAAGGGACAGCCTTTCACCTTACCTACAGCCAGGCAGTAACAACAGATGCATCGGACTATGCCTGGGGGGCACACATGGCAGGAAAATGTATTCAGGGCACGTGGCCCAAGGAGCAAATGCATCTTCACATCAATCAAAAGGAGATGCTAGCTGTACAGAATGCCCTGACAGCCTCCAAGGACCTAATACATCCAGGACAACTACTAATAAAGATGGACAATACCACAGTTATGTGGTACATAAACAAGCAAGGGGGCACACATTTCTACCCCCTATGCAGACAAGCCATGACTTTGTGGAACACAGCACTGACCTACCAGGTACATCTGCAAGCACAATTCCTGCCAGGAACAAAAAATACACTGGCCGATGAACTAAGCAGAAATCTCATGGATCCTCACGAATGGAAGCTAAATCCACAAGTGTTCAACATGATAACAAGGAAATGGGGATGCCCTGACATAGATCTTTTTGCCTCCCCTCACAATTGCCAAATACGGAATTTTTGCACAAGGACTTATCACTCTCAAGCATGGAAAGTGGATGCTCTATCATTCAGCTGGAAAAACCTGACAGCCTATGCCTTCCCTCCGATGCCTCTTCTCACCAAGGTGCATCTAAAATTCAGACGAGAGGCCAAAAATGATACTGATTGCACCAGACTGGCCACGCCTGCACTAGTACCCAATCCTAAAAACTTTGTCCCAAGGCCCACCTTGGCCTCTACCTCAAATCCCTCATCTGCTGACACAGCAAAACAATCGGACTCTGCACAGTCAACTCAGAACCTTAAACCTGGCAGCTTGGCAGATAATGTAGCCACTCAGACTGCCTCGCTCTCAAAAGCTGTTATGGATGTAATTTTGGAAGCCAGGAGGCCCAGCACTAGAATATCCTTTGCAGAAAAATGGAAGAGATTCTGTCATTGGAACCAGGTGCAAGGGCTTGACCCATTGGTCCCTAATATACCTCAGATTTTGCAATACCTGACTGAGATGTTGGACAAAGGCCTATCTTTTTCATCCATTAAAATCCATGCCTCTGCCTTTTCAGCTCATTACAGTACGGATCCTCCTATTTTTTCACATCCTCTACTACGACAGTATCTCAGAGGGGCAAAGAATTTAAGACCCCCTAGAAGAGCACCAGTACATACTTGGGACCTCAATTTTGTTTTAGAAAAACTAACACTGCCTCCATTTGAACCAGCCAGCACAGCTGATCTAAAATACTTGTCATGGAAAACTGCTCTGCTCTGCTCCTAGCAATAACTTCAGCAAGAAGAGTCTCAGAGTTTCAGGCATTGATGGCCATGGAACCGTTCCTCATTTTTCATCAGGACAGTGTTTCTCTTAGGATAAACCCAACATTCATGCCAAAAGTGGTCTCAAATGTGGCCTTAAACCAAACCATTCATTTACCTACTTTCTACCCAAATCCCCAGAATAATGGGGAAAGACTTCTGCACGCTTTGGATATACACAGGCAACTACGATTTTACTTGGACAAAACAAAAGCATTCAGAAAAACTGAGCAACTGTTTGTAGCTTATGCTGCAGAATCACAAGGAAAGCCTATTACAAACCCAACAATCTCCAAATGGATAGGACACTGCATCCACTTCTGTTATGCACAACATGGCAAATCTGTGCCTAAGGGCATTAGGCCTCATTCTACCAGAGCAGCAGCCACTTCAGCAGCTTTCCTCAGAGGGTACCAACCAAAGACATATTAAAAGCTGCAACCTGGAGCTCAGTGCACACTTTTACCAAGCACTACCACCTACCTCTCTACTCCAAATCCAGAGCAGGCTTTGCCACTGCAGTTCTGCAGGGCTTGTTAGCCTTGCCAAATCCAATCTAGACCCAGCCACCCAACCTCAGCTTTGGGATTCTACCCAAGTGTAATGACTGCAACAGTGAAACACGATGAACATAGTACAGTTGTGTACCTACCATAAATGTAGATGTTCGAGTGTATTCATTGTTGCAGTCCAGGTTACCCACCCACTATCCCCCTCTGTGCTGGGACTATTCTGTACTTCTCAACTCTATACAACCTATGTGGTGTATTTGCTTGTAGATGAATGAATGTTTATAGTAATATATGCATGGCTGTTTGGCATATTTTTTATCTTTTCAGCCTTCCTATCTGGGGGCACCTGACATCCGGGGCAAGAAAAACTGAAGAAAATGACATCGGTTGCAACTTTTATACCCCTGGCGCACTGACATCAGGGAAGAGGCGACAGCAACCGACGCTGGACCAAGACTTTGGAACTCGGGCCGACTGCGGGTCGCCTGCCAGCAGGATAACCCAAGTGTAATGACTGCAACAGTGAATACACTCGAACATCTACATTTATGGTAGGTACACAACTGTACTTTATCTGAAATTATGTTAAAGCAAAGTATGGCTGGCATATGATCCAAGACTTCTTAATGTGGAAAAAAAGTGGACTACTAAGAGCTGCTTTGTCTGTACTGATGAAAATATCAGATAGCTGTTAGACGGTAGTGAGGGTACTAATCCCTTTATAATGTCATGTTGGGTGCTATACATCGCTGAGAAATCATTGCTTGTTGATGACTTAGGCTAGGTGTTGACAATCCTTTCCCAGCATTTAACAACAAAAGGGATAATTGGAAATAGGATGAAAGCAGATTTGGGGTTGAGAATTTTCAGAAGAATGCCAGTAACATGTATTTAACA
This sequence comes from Protopterus annectens, assembly GCF_019279795.1. NCBI lineage: Eukaryota > Metazoa > Chordata > Ceratodontiformes > Protopteridae > Protopterus > Protopterus annectens. The sequence continues at coordinate 594,400,148 of NC_056725.1, read as the reverse complement.
GGGAAATGAGGATAGTGCAAAAGTTTATCTATAAAAGGGACATAATTCAAGGAAGGCAGAGAGAATGTTGCAGGAGGTGCAAGGCTTTTAACATACATCTGCAGTTTCAGGACTGCTTTGAAGAGGAAGTTTTGAGAAAAAAAGCATGTTTGACCACATAGTTAGAAAGGGGAAATTGTATAGAGATGTTGTTGCCTGGGAACCATATAAATCCTTGGGAAATTTAGCAGAGTTTGGAGAAAAAAAAATTAACATCACTAAAATGAAATGAGCAAGATTGGGTGTCCCCAAAGGCATTTTAATTTCAGCCCATTAACTGTGTGATTACTGAATAATTGTGTCTGCTTTGTATGTAGGTGTGAGGCTTTGAAAGACTTGACAGCAATCTTTCTTGAGTGTTCTGGAGTAATATAGGCTTAATAATTTTTTCCTTTTGGCTTCCTTCTGGGGCTGTAGTTATAGTCTTCAGTTCTTAGTGATAGCTTAGGTACCCAAGTTATCCACGGGCATCATCACATCTATCTTAAGTTGACAATAAAAGATAGCTAATGTCTTGTATATTGAGCAAAATTATTGAAAAATACTCAAGAACAGCTTCTACTTCAGCATTGTTAAGCAAATCACTCCAGTCAGTGTTAAAGTGAGAAGAATTTTTCTTCAGAGGCAGAAAACATTATCCAGTAGTGAAGGTAATTGTTACTCTTCTCTTTTTGAATGACCAAGTATACAGGGTAGAAGCATTGTCATGTAATGAGTCAGGGATCACTGGAACAGAAAAACATTTCTAAAACTTACTAGTGATATTGCCAAATGCAGACTTGTAATCATTTTTGGATGTGGTATAGCAGGGGACTGAACTAGGTGAACAAGTCCTGAAGAAGGGAGTCTTTGCTCAACATGTAGTGCAAGGGTCCTTTCCAGTTGCAGTTTCCATGCACTATGAAGTTCCCTTTGCAGGAGCAGGATGAAGGTGACGAAAGGAGCACTTCAAACAGCAGAATGCCTTGAGCATCATTTCATCTTTATCAGTTTTTCTGCTGTGTTACATTCTTTATTTGGAAGTACCTCATGGCAGCAGCTACCACCGGGTAAAGTTTTGAAGTAAGTCAAGAACCCTGAGATGTTCACCATTATCACTGCAGCAGTAGCTTTTTGGCTGTATGGATTGTATCTTGCCTAGGATACAACAACTGGCCAGCTTCACAAAGCTCTGGCTTCCTCCCACAACTTCAGTCTGATTGCTGATTGGCTAGCCTATTGGAAAGAAGTCAGCAGCCAGTAAAAGAATATCTAGTACCTTCTTTCCACCTCAAGAAGAAGCATCTTTGAGCATTCACAGGAGCAGCAACTGGCCTTCATGTTCCTGTTCTGGCAGATAATCCCCACAAAGGATCCCTTCCACACAGAAATTGTTGCCTTTTCAAGAAAATATTGCCATCTTTTATTTGGTGAGTAAAAGCAATATTTCTCCTTCAAGCAACCTTTTTTATCAACATTGGGTGTTTGTTGTCAGGGACTGCTATTTTTGAGCAAGGATTTATTGTTTGATCTGGGGGTTCATCATTCTTACTGCTGCAGTAGCCTTTTGGCTGCCTGGTTTGTATCCTGTCTAGCATACAACTGACCAGCTTCACAAAGCTTTGGCCTCTCCCACACCTTCACTCTGATTGCTGATTGGCCAGCCCTTTAGAGGGACATCAGGAGTCAGAGTGAAGAAATATTCAGAACTTGCATCCTCAAGAAGAAGCAACTCTGTGTCTTCACAGGAGCAACAGTCAGCCTTCAAGTTTCTTTTCTGGCTGATAATCCCAACAGGGGAACCCTTCTACACAGAAATTGCTGCCCTTTTGCTATGTTTTATTTGGTGACTAAAAGTGGTATTATTCCCCCTTTCATACATTTAGTATTTTTTCTCAGTATTAGAAGTTTATTGTCCAGGACTAAGGGTTTTTTTTTGTAATTGGGGGCTGTTTTGGAGTAAATGTGTACTGTTTTTTGCAAACTTGTACTCGAGTTTTGTGATTAAGGATCGCTTAACTGCATTCATATCGCTTCCTCAACTGTAATATGGATACTTAATCTTCTCCCACTGTACCTAAATAAAAAGAAAGAAACATCACAATAAAAGACCCTTGCTGCAAACTGAGGGCTCAGTGCATTAGTTGTTAGTGAGTGAACCTGTAGTGGCCAACTATTGTTCCTCAGTCCACTCACTCACTTTTCTGGGTTCCTGTGGAGAAGTCCATTCAGCTGCCGTGGACTGGGATCAGCCATACCCTTTTTGGTTATTCCACTGTCTGATCTGGGCATCATCTTTGGGTCTGGAAGAAACTCCAGGAAATGCTTCTGGGGTCACCGGGGAAAGAGACTTCTCGTCAGAGCTGAAGTGCCATTGCACTTCTTTCAGGGTGCTACCTGCAGTTAAAAAAAAAATTATTTATTTTAACATTTGTTGACCAGGAAAGTCTGACTAGGACAGAGCCTATTTTCAGTGGAGGCCAGGGGAGAAATGCTCTAGACGCATGTCTTTGGAAATTATTAGATACTGTAAATCTGAAAACATGGAATCCATTGGTAAAGATAATTTTCTTTTAAAAACAATAAATAGACAAAATGTTGCAGAATGCGACAGACTGGTTTCGGCAAAAGCCTTCTTCAGTGTGAACACAAATAAAAATCAAAATCCCAGCCACAGTAGCACCTAAATACACAGAACAAGACACCCCCCCCCCTATTTTTCACCAATTATAACATATCATTTAAACCTGGAGGGAACAAAGCCCCTAGCTTAATTATCCAAAACCTTTCTTTTTTATTCATTATGTTGTGCCAACCCAATTTATTACTTCCTTTAACAGTAATACGATCGATAGCTGTAAATCTGAACTTAGCAGTAGGATGTTGCAAAACATGTCTGTATAAACCATTAGACATTCTTCAACAGCGAATGTCACTGAAATGTTCAAAAGTATGATTCTTGAATTGTCTAGATGTTTGTTCTACATAAAGTGCAGAACACTGACATTCAGCCAAATAAATCCCCCACTCTGAAATACAATTAACAAAACACTTAATATTAAATACCACAGATGTATTGGCAGAAGAAAAATGTTTGACTTTCATAACGTGTTGACATGCAGTGCAGTGTACACATGGAAAACATCCAGTTAAAGGTATTCCTTCTAAAGTCTGTTCTACTCTATTACCAGTAGGCACTGACTTTTTAAAATGATTAAAAAAGTTTGATACTTTTCTCTTTTCTATATGTGAATTGACATTGTAGGGGTAACATTTGACATAAATTATCTGTCAAACGAATATCCCAATGTTTATTAATCAGCCGACAAAACTGTTTAGAATTAGCACCAAAGGTTGTAATAAAACGGATCTGGTGGATGTTCTTCGTCTTCCATTGCTGCAGTCCTGACTATTGGGTATAGTCCGCGTCCCAGTCGGCCCGAATACCAGAGTATAAGGCTGACGTCGGTCAGGGCGCATTAGACTGACGTCAGTACGTCAGGGTACTAATGCGCATGACCGACGTCATATCCTCAGTCTTTTTTGCCGCATGGTCCGATGCAGAAGCAGTTTTGCGAGTGCAGGTTGGCGTACTGAAATATTTCCGAAACCGGAGTTTCAGACCGAAACAGAGTTGGCTAAGTACCCGTTGGGAACATTTTGGTTTTTCTTGCCTCAGTATTTTACCGGATGTCAGAAAAAGTGAATAACTGTATTTCTTGTGGGAAACAGATACCTCATAGGGATTATCATACCTTGTGTATACCTTGTTTAGGGCCTGAGCACGGCGTTGTTGGTTGCCGCTCTTGTGCTAGGTTTAACAAACGCACTATTAAGAGGAGGTTAGACTGTGCCAGGTTAGTGTTTGGGAAGCGTTGCAATTATAAAATGCCGTCGGATGCTCCGACGCCCGCTTCCTCCAAGAAGCGCAAGGATAAAACTGTGAAGCCTAGGGTTGAGGAACCGGCAGTCCCGGACGTCGGTTCTTTAGAAGGCTCAGTGGAGCCGGAGGTTTTGCCAGGAGTTTCCATAGAGTCCCAGGCAGAAACTTTACTCTTACAGGATGTGCCTTCTCAGGAGGTAGGCCAGGCTGAGGGGGCTTCTCAGGTGACTGTTCTTCCCTCTCTTCCCAAGGTAGTTAGGGCCTCTCCTTCTGTTGCCAAAACTTCTTTGAGAGGTAGGCCTACTTCAGCTTCAGTGGGGGCTTCTCCTAGCATTTCGGGTTCTGTTCCTAAGAAACATATGCTTAAAATGGCAGAAGATTTGATTACTATGATTAGGGGTTCTATGCCCCCGCCTGATAAGAGGCCTAGGGTGGAACCGAGTTTGATAGTTTTGAACAGTGTTCAGAGGCTTCAGAATCTTCTGTGGAAGATATGCAGGAGTATCCTACTTATTCTGATTCTGATGTGGATGATTCCACCCTACAGCTTCTCCTCCTGAGGATTTCTCATTTTCAGAGACTTTGCATTCCATGAGGGAGCACTTTAAATGGGAAGGCCAGGATTACTCTGACTCCAGGAAAAGGCTTAGGGAGTTCTTGTTTTTACCCCAGCATAGGCCTTTAGCTATTCCTCCTGTGTTGAATGTGGTGGAAGATGTTTTTGCAGAGGCTTCCCTGAACCCTGACTCTTTGCCTCCTGCTCCTGTTAAGCCTGATAGGTATTATAGGGTGCCCGAAGCTCATAAATATTTGTTTAAGAGTCCTAGGGCGGACCCAGAAACTATTTCTCAAGGGCCTAAGGGTGTAAAGGCTTCTGTGGTTAAAAATCCTGTTCCCACTGATAAAGAGGCAAGGGCTTTGGATAGGTGGGGAAAGAAAGTGTATACTTCTTCCACTCTAGCCATGAGAGCTTTGAATTGTCAGTTTCACATGCTAAAATATCAGAATTATCTCCTTTCACAATTAAATCTAAGGTGGATGCTTTGGCGGAAGGTATTGAGTGTAAAGAGTTGCTGGATTTGGTTCATGTCTCTGAACAAGTGGGTAAGCATTCTTTGCAATGTGGTTTTGATGCTGTACAGGCCTCCTCGAGGGTGGCTGCTACCAGTTCTGTTCTTCGCAGGCATGCCTGGTTGAAGGATCAGAATTTAGCTGAGCATGTTAAGACAAGGATTTTGGATGCTCCTTTACAGTCTGATGTGTTGTTTGGTTCGCCTGTGGAAGCAGTTTTAAAGAAAATGGAGGACAAAGCTAAGTCTATGCAAACTGTTAAAGATTTTTTGCAGGTGCAGCCACCGAAGTTTAGTAGAAATTGGCCTGCTAAGGGGTGGACATATCCTGCTTATGATTCTCAGTCTAGGGGTAGGTCTAGACGTGGTAGGGGCAGGGCTCAAGGTTCTTATAGGCCTAGAACAGGGAGTTCACCTGCTCAGACTTCTGGTGAGGGCAGGGGTCAGTCCTTTCGTAAACAGACCCAATGACCTGTCTTTTCAGCTGCCAGCAGATTCACGTTTGGCAGCTCCTTTGGGAGGAAGACTGTCTCTTTTCAAAGAAAACTGGGATTTAATTACTCAAGACAAATGGGTGTTGGATATCATTCACCACGGTTACAGATTTTATTTCCATACAATGCCCCTTTCAAAGGCATGCCAGACGTTCCTCCTCAACAAAGAAAAGAGGCTCACAAGCAAGTTTTGCAGTTACTTCACATAGGGGCCATCCAGCCAGTCCCTGTATCAGAAAGGGGCCTAGGATTTTATTCTCGCCTGTTCCTTGTACCAAAGAAGGGAAACACGTGGAGACCAATTTTGGATTTATCTATCCTCAACACTTATCTGGACATTCCCAAGTTCAAGATGTTGACGTTACAACAGCTTTTACCTCTGCTGGGCAAAAATCACTGGATGGTAACTTTAGATCTCAAAGAAGCTTACCTTCATGTGCCTATAAGGCTAAGTTGCAGGAAATATCTGAGGTTTCGAACTGGAAATTCTCATTATCAGTTCTCTGCATTGCCCTTTGGCTTATCTACTGCGCCCAGAGTGTTCACAAAGGTTCTGGCTCCAGTGATAGCTTACTTCAGGCTTCAAGGAATTCAAATCTATCCTTACTTGGACGACTGCCTGATTCTGGCTCAAGAAAGGAAGTTCTTCTACAGCACCTGGAATATGTTATCGCAGTGCTAAGATGCCTAGGGTATTCTGTGAACGAAATAAAGTCCAGTCTAGTACCCTCTCAAGACATGTGCTTTCTGGGTGTGAGACTGAATACAGCAGCCCAGATGGCCTTTTTAACCCCGGACAAACAAAAGAGTCTGTCACTTTACTTCCATCAACTATCTCATCAGTCCGTGCTGACTGCAAGGACAGTCCTTCAAGCATTAGGGTTCATGGCATCTTGTATTCTGGTGCTTCCCAATGCCAAACTGCATATGAGGAAGTTACAATGGTATCTCAAAAATGTATGGACACAGCACTGCCAGGATTTGGACACTGTCATTCAAATAATACCTTGCCTTCAAAAAGAATTCTTGTGGTGGGCTCAGGAATGTCACCTAAACAAGGGACTCTCTGTGACACGGCCAGAGGCAAGTCAGATCTTGACGACAGATGCCTCGGACATTGCTTGGGGAGCTCATCTAAATGGAAAGTGGATACAAGACAAGTGGCCTGCCAGACTACAGCATCTACATATCAACATGAAAGAGATGTTAGCAGTCCAGTTTGCATTAATGGCTTTCAAGGAGTTACTTCTTCCAGGGCAGGTGTTGATTCTAACAGACAACACAACTGTCATGTGGTACATCAACAAGCAAGGGGGAACACATTCTTATCCTCTATGCAGGCAAGCAATGATTTTATGGGAGACTGCGCTAAGCCTGCAACTAACTCTTCAGGCAAGGTTTCTGCCAGGAGCACAGAACTCCTTAGCAGATGTGTTAAGCAGACAAATCATGGATCCCCACGAGTGGAAACTGGATCTTCATGTATTTCAGAAACTGACAGTGTCATGGGGAACTCCAGACATAGATCTGTTCGCTTCTCCACTAAACCACCAGCTGCCAAAGTATTGCACAAAGGGGTTTCATCACACGGCTTGGAAAGTGGATGCTCTGTCTTTCAGTTGGAAAAACCTTCATGTGTATGCCTTTCCACCTCTACCTCTTCTTCCAAAGGTACTGTTAAAGGTCAGACAAGACAGGCCAAGGATGATTTTGATAGCTCCAGATTGGCCTCGGCAACACTGGTACCCTCTACTGCGGAGTCTGGTAAAGAAGCCTCCATGGCCTCTACCTCTGATTCCTCATTTGTTATCTCAGAAGGACGGTCATCTGCTCAATGTCAAGCTACACTCTCTTCATCTAACAGCTTGGCATATTCTGTGTTGAAACACAGCAGGTCTCAACTTCCTCAACAAGTTTTAAATGTGATTATGGAAGCTAGAAGACCTAGTACAAGGAAAGTGTATGCAGAAAAATGGAAGAGATTTTTATTTTGGAGTACAGCAAGGCATTTGGAGATTTCTGAGCCTAATTTGAGTGTGGCTCTTCAATATCTTACCGAATTGTTGGACAAAGGTTTGTCCTTCTCTTCCATAAAGATTCATGCTGCAGCAATTTCAGCTCACTATGATTGTGACCCACCTTTGTTTTCGCATCCTTTGTTCAAGCAGTTTCTTAGAGGGGCAAAGAATATAAGACTCCCACGTAGAGCTCCTACTCCTGCTTGGGATCTCAATTTTGTGTTGGAAAAACTTACTCTACAACCTTTTGAGCCTGCAGCTACTGCTGAATTGAAATACTTGTCATGGAAGACTGCTTTTCTGCTGGCTATTACTTCTGCAAGAAGGGTGTCTGAGTTGCAGGCCCTTATGGCAGTAGAGCCCTTTTGATTTTCCATAAGGATAGGGTATCATTACGTACTAATCCTTCTTTTATGCCTAAGGTGGTTTCTAGTGTGGCTTTAAACCAAACTATTCATTTGCCTACGTTTTTTGCAGAACCTCAAAATAAAGGGGAAAAGATTTTGCACACTTTAGATGTACACAGGCAATTGCGTTATTATTTAAGCAGGACTAAGGATTTTAGGCAGTCTCAGCAGTTGTTTGTTTCTTTTGCTTTGAGTTCTCAGGGCAAGCCTGTGTCAAAACAAACTATTTCTAGGTGGATTGGCTTTTGCATTGCATTTTGTTATTCCCATCATGGCAAGGAGATTCCAGCTGGGATTAGGCCTCATTCCACTAGGGCTACTGCCACTTCAACAGCATTTCTAAGGGGGGTGGCAACTAAGGATATTTTGGAAGCAGCTGCTTGGAGTTCAGTGCATACTTTCTCTAAGCATTATCACCTTCCTATCTACTCTAAGTCTAGGGCTGGTTTTGCCACAGCTGTTTTGCAAGGCATGTTGTCAGCTCCTACTTCTTTATAATTTGCCAGCCTCCCTTACCTCTGCTTTGGGATTCTACCCAATAGTCAGGACTGCAGCAATGGAAGGCGAAGAACATAGTACAGTTTTGTACCTACCATAAATGTAGATGTTCGAGGATTCCATTGCTGCAGTCCAATTTACCCTCCCTCCTTCCCCTCTGTATTTAGGGGTGGTTGTGTAGGTGAGTTTACATGCTTATATTTTTGTATATATTGTTGTATATATTGTACATGTTTTTGGTGCAGGTTTTTTGGGACTTGTCTTTTTAGGATCTTCTGACATCTGGGGCAAGAAAAGACTGAGGATATGACGTCGGTCATGCGCATTAGTACCCTGACGTACTGACGTCAGTCTAATGCGCCCTGACCGACGTCAGCCTTATACTCTGGTATTCGGGCCGACTGGGACGCGGACTATACCCAATAGTCAGGACTGCAGCAATGGAATCCTCGAACATCTACATTTATGGTAGGTACAAAACTGTACTTTATCCTAAGAACGTATTTTATACCTCAACAAAGTCGATCTATCCACAGTCTGTACAAAACATAGAGCCTGATGTATAATAGTATCATTATACCCCATAGCACAAAATCTGTCAGTCAAGTCCTGATTATTTTTTTGCATCTCATTTTGAGATGAGCTCATCTTTTGAGCCTTATAAATTGGGACTTGGGAATGTTATTAACAATGTAAGATGGATGGCAGCTGTCTGCCACCAATAAACTGTTATATTGAGTTTCCTTTTTAAATAATGTAGTATTTTAGAGTACCATCAGATTGTATTAACCATCACATCAAGAAAAGAAATTTGTTGAATATCATAAGAAGTAGAAATGTACAGACCCCATTTACTGTCATTTAAATACTGGACAAATTCTTTCAAATATATAATATCAGATTTCCATTCCAGCCAACAGTCTTCTAAATAACACCTCCATTTATCCATTTCTGACAAAAAAAAATATTGTGTAATGTACTATATCAGTTGTTCCTCTATAAATCCCAAGAACTAGTCAGCATAAATGGGGGCAAAAGATGACCCCATGGCTGTCCCTTTAAGTTGGAGATAACAATCCCCATTAAAATAAAAAAAAAAAATGTTGTCAAAACTTGTTATATTAAACATAACAAAAAGGTGTTAAACCCAGCTTCATAAATACACATATGATTTAACCAGGAACCAATAGATGTGAAGTTGTTAAATCTCACCGTTTATTCTCACTGATGGGTTCGGAGCTGATCCTTGGCTCCGACACGGTCGATAGCAAGGCTCAAGGTTTAACAATAGCTCGAGACCAAGCCCCTTATCCTATGATGCACTGCTGGAATTACCTCAGATCTAGTTTGCCGTGGCACGGATCTCTTTGTTTCCAGCGTTGCTTGAGACCGTTTTCTACAAATTAGCAAGTTTAACCAGAAACCAATAGTTTACAAGCCTGCCCAGTGGGATATATGTGTATATAAAGCCCTTATGTCCAGGGTACACATGTACCAAGAGGAATCCATTTGTGTATTGCTAATATATTCAAAAATGCAGTGCTATATTGTATTCTAGCATGAACCCCCACTAATTAAGGTTTGAGATACTTAGTTAGAAATGCAGATAATGGTTCTGTTAAAGAACCATGACCCGACACAATTGGTCTTTCCTGGAGAGTTTGTAAGATTAATGTGAATTTTAGGAAGCATATAAAACTGTTGTGGCTGAGGATCAACAACTTTCAAATAATGTACTATATTTCTAGTAACAGTGTCCTCTTCAAAAGCTACCGACAAAAAATAATCCATCTCTTTTTTAAAATATAAAGTAGGGTCTCGTACCATTTTCTAATAAAACTGCATCTGGTAGTTGACTAATAGCCTCATGTACATGTGTTTCCCAATACTATGGGACTACTGTACTCCCCTTATCAGCATTATTTGTAACCACGTTGTGGTTATTTTTTTTAAAGATACTAATGCCTGATGTTCAGGGGTCAAATTTCTCCTCAAAACAAACTTGTAATCAAAGTTAAAATCCCCGGATTGGGGTTTGTTCCAACACACATGGTGACTGAAAATGTTTTTGTTAATGATCTTTTGTTTTCTTTTTTTAGAAAATTGAATTTACTGTTTTATTTTCAGAATAATAATACTCCGAATGAAACACAGTTTACATTTAGACCATCTACCTTTTATCCACCTATGAATACATGTGTCTGTTTTTCAGTAGAAGGTTTTGAAAGAACTGCATTTTAATTTTGATTACAAGTTTGTTTCAAGGAGAAATTTGTGCCCTGAACAATATCAGGTATTAGTATCTCTTAAAAAATAACCACAATGTGGTTACAAATAGAGCTGATAAGGGGAGTGCAATAGTCCCAAAGTATCAAAAATGTTTTGAATCATTTTAAAAAGTTGGTGCCTACTGGTAATAGAGTAGAACAGTCTTTAGAAGGAATACCTTTAATTGGATGTTTCCCATGTGGACACTGCACTGCTTGCCAACACGTTATGAAAATCAAACATTTTTCTTCTGGCAATACATCTATGGTATTTAATAATAAGTGTTTTGTTAATTGTATTTCAGAGTGGGTGATTTATTTGGTTGAATGTAAGTGTTCTGCATTTTATTTATTCAAGATTCGTATTTCTGAACATTTCAGTGGTATTCGCTGTCAAAGAATGTCTAATGCTTTATAAAGTCATCTTTTGCAACATCCTACTGCTAAGTTCAGATTTACAGCTATTGATCGATCGTGTTACTGTTAAAGGAAGTGATAAATTAGGTTGACATAATATAATGAATAAAAAAGAAATGTTTTGGATAATTAAACTTAGGGGCTTTGTTCCCTCCAGGTTTAAATGATATGTTATAATTGGTGAAAGGTGGGAGGGTGTATTTTCCTGTGTATTTAGGTGCTACTGTGGATGGGATTTTTATTTTTATTTTTATTTGTGTTCACACTGAAGAAGGCTTTTGCCAAAAACAGTCTGTAGCATTTTGCAACATTTTGTCTATTTATTGTTTTTACAATAAATAGTTATTGGTGGTTCACCTATTTTGTGCTGGCTTTTTTTTTTTTTTTTGTATAGTGTCTTTTGGTGCTGTTTTGGCCCTGTACTCTTGCCGTACCTGTGTACTGTTGCTGTGTGTTTGCTAAAGATAATTTTCTTACCTTAGCCAGGCAATTATTACATGCTGTTAATTCTGGTGCTCAGAATTCTTTACCTGAGGGCAATGTCAGTAAAAAAGTTCTTGAAGAAAATTTGTTAGATGATTTTGACTTTGACAGAGACAAGACTTCTCCTGGAGATTCTTAAGCCCGAAACTTTAATTCTCAGGAAATGTGGTCCTCTAGTCCTCCTTTTGAGGAATTTTCTTTCTCGTAGACGTTTTACAGGATGAATGAGGTGTATTTGTGGGATCAAGTGGATGTTTCCCCCTGAACTGAAGAGGTATTATGAGGTGTTAAAAGTCGATATACCTCATTCTGCACCCATCCCTCCTATTTTAACAGCTTTGAAGGATGTTTAATGCTGCATATAATAATTTTGACTTTCAACCTTTAATCCCAAAAAGGCAAATAGACTAAGTACCTCAAACTAACACATTTTTATTTTGTCATCTTAGATCATACCCATCTGCTATCTGTACCTCTTTGCTAACAACCCTGTCTTGTGGACAAAGAAGGGAAAGTGTTGGACAGATTTGGAAAGCGAATATTGTGATGTCCTCCTACTCGTATGCTGCAGTATTCATTATATGAGGGAGTTCCCCTCTGGCCGACTCATACGTCTGGCCAGTATACCAAAGCCTTAATGCTACTGTAAGCTACGTGCAATGCCGGACATCATTCAACATTTGTTGGCCATGAAGATAAGTCCGGTATAGAGCAGATGTTGGCATGCAATAACCTCAGAACTTTTTTGCCGCCTGTCCGATCGCTTACACCGGACGTTCGCTCACCAGATTAGTCATTCAGATGAGTACCCTGTTGGGGTTTTCTTTCATTATATTTAGCTACTGTTTGTAATTTTGGTAATTTCCTGTCAGCTGGGAAGGGCAAGTGTCAGTGTGGAAGGCAGATTCCACATAAGGACTCCCACTACTTGTATTTGTTCTGCCTAGGCCCAGACCATGACCATACCACTTGCACCATCTGTAAGTCCTTTGTTCCCAAAACTCTTAGGAGTCGTCTATCTTCCCTTAAGTTTTACTTAGAGAATCAACTCCTTAAGTGTTTAGCACATAAAATGGAAGTTGCATCGGGCCCTTCAGATGAGCCACAATCTAAAAAGGCCAAGAGACCTTGGCCTGATATCTCTGCTGCTCTCTGTATTCCAGGCGGCCTTCTCAAGGCTGATGTAGGCCCAGAGGCCGTCCTGAAAATGGTAGATGTTCCCTCGGTGTGTACCACAGTGGATGCCCTGAAGGACTCTACCACTACGTCCATGAGGGAGTCACAGGCATCTGATTTGGGTGAAAAGGGGCAACCGGGGGTCATTATTACTGAAGGCCTGCGTGGCACCACCCAAGTCACTGTGCAGGAGGATGTGCATATGGACATCATGGAGTGCAGGCCGACATCGGGGCCCATCCACTTTCTAGCATATGGAAGCTCCTAAGAAAAAGAAAATGAAAACAAAAAATGTCACTCCAGTTTTCCGGGATCAAGCTCCGGATTGGCAGGCCTTTTCACAAGGCCTTTTCAATGCTTTCATGGCACTGCGTCAGCCTGGGACTACTTCTGTTCCTCTGACTGCCTTTTCTCCTTTTGCCTCCTTTAAGAGGATGCCTGCAGATACTTCCTTAGATGAAGAGGACTCATCAGGTGATGAGTCTTTAGCTTATTCCACCCAAATTGCTTCCCCTCTGAGGTGTGCTTCAACAGAGGAGGAATTTAATGGCACAGATTCCCCTGGGGAGGACATTACCTTTGGAAAAACTATTTTGAAAATGAAAGAGTTTTTTAAATGGGACTGTTGCCAGATGTCGGACATACAAACGAGAGATTATGACCTCTTTCAAATGGATTCACCATCCCTTTCTACCATCCCTCTGGTTCTTCCAGCCTTTTTGGATGCCTTTACAGTTACTTTTAAATGTCTGAACTCTCAGCCTCCTGCTCCCAAGAATGCAGATAGATTTTACAAGATGCCTGAGGATTCCAAATTCCTCTTCGAAGCCCCTTGTGCAGATCCAGCTACCATTTCAGTCTCGGCTTATAAGGTTTTAAAACTTTTGCCTTCCTTTTCCTTACTGCCCTTTGATAAGGACAGCAAAGTCATGGAGAGACTAGGGAAAAAAGTTTACAGTTCTGCTGCCTTGGCTTTCAGGGCCATTAATTATCAAAGCAACACGGCCAAATATTCCCTGGCTCTCCTGTCAGATGCTGGAAAGCTCCTCTCAGAGCTCCCTGACTCACCCTCCAAGGCTTAGTTGTCCTCTCTACTCAACTTTTCTGCCCAGGTTACAAGGCACTCTAGCAAGTGCAGTAATGATGCTAGGGATGCCTCAGCCAGGGCAGTGTCTTCTGGGTCAGTTCTAAGAAGATACTCCTGGCTCCGATTACAACCCTTACTTGATGACTTCAAGGCCAAACTAATGAACACCTTTCTTGACAATAAAGTCTTGTTTGGTAGCACGGATGCAAACCTTTTTAAATCTCTACAAGAAAAAGACAAGGAGATCCAGGATCTTAAACATATCCTTGTTTCTCCTGTCCCCAGGTTCCAGAAGAACTATCCTGCTGAGACCACCTTTGTTAAGAAACCTGTGTTGCCCTCTTCCTCCAAAGGAAAGAGAGGTCCCAAGAAGCAAACCTCTTCTAAAACTTTTCTTTCCACGCCCTCTCACAAACTGTTCTTTCAGCCCCAGCCCAAGCCTGGTAACCTGTGATTGTCTGCCTCCAGGGCCATCCAATCCCCTGTCTTTTCGCCTATCTCTTTCCTTACCTTCTTGGAAGCTGATAACCCAGGACTCATGGGTCCCCTCCATCATCAAGCAAGGATATTTCATGGTTTGGGAAACTTCCCCTCCTTCAGAGGTATTCCACAGCCATTCACTATCAGTTCAGGAAATTTCTTCCATTTTTTCTGTGACTTCCTCACATTTTCAGTTCTGCCCTTTACCCTTTGGTCTGTCTGCAGCACCAAGGGTCTTAGCAAAATGTTTAGCTCCTGTCATAGCGTATTGCAGACTACAGGGTATACAGATTTTCCCTTTCCTAAATGATCTGCTCATACAGGCCCAGCCCTCAGACCTTCTGCTCGAGAATCTGACCATCACAATTTTTCTTCTGGAGAATTTGGGCTTCGCTATTAATTATCAAATGTCCTCCCTGACCCCTTCTCAAGATCACATTTTTCTCTGCTGCAAGATTCGGACAAGACAGGATACTAGCCTCACTGCTACAGAAAAGGTCATGTTCCTAATTTCCTATCTCCAGAGCTTGTTACTTCTACAGTCCTTGACAGCCAGGGAATTCCCATGCCTCCTGTGGTTCATGGCATCTACTATTCCCACACTTCCCTTGGCCAAGCTACACATGAGAAAAGTGTTTTTTAAGGACAGTTTGAATGCAGCACTCCCATCTTCTGGACTTTGTTATTCCACTCCTACCTTGTTTAGAAAAGGAGTTAGATTGCAGGATCGTTAAGGTTTCAAGAAATCAAGGCCTACCTCTACAGCCCTCCACTTCCCACCCAAGAGTTGTACACCGATGCTTCAGACACAGGATGGCATGCAACTCTACAAACTTGGAAAGTCAGGGTTGTATGGTCTACAATCCAGACAAAGGAGGACTTCAACATAAAAGAGATGAGGGCTCTGATTTTCGCCCTTCAAATCTTCAAACCTGTGCTTTTCCCAGGAGTTACTGAGGTAGTTCACAGACAACACCATTGTCCTCTGGTACATCAACAGTCAAGGAGGGATGAAGTCTTCTCTTTTATGCAGACTAACCCTTCACAGAGCAAAATCTGTCTTCAGGCTGTTTATCTTCCTTCAGCCCAGAATATGGTGGCAGACACTTTAAACAGGTCCATGACTCAATCTCACGAATGGATGTTACACATGGATGTGTTTCTGGACCTTGTCCATTGGTGGGGTACACTTCATATAGATCTCTTTGCCTCCCCTATGAGCAGACAGCTTCCTACATTTTGTGCCAAGGTTCATCCCTTGGCATGGAAGGTGCACACTCTTTCCTTCTCTTGGAAGGGGAAGTTTCTGTATGCATTCCTCCCCTTTCTACTTCTCTCAAAGGTCCTACTGAAGATTCAGCAGTATCAACCAAAAATCTTGCTGGTGTGACCCAGTTTTGGCCAAGACAGCATTGGTTCCCCCTACTTCTGCATTTAGCCAAGGACAATCACCACATGTTACACCACAGGATGGATCTGCTTACACGGGATAAAGGAACTTTATTGCATCCACAGTTGTCAATTCTGAGCCGCAGCCTGTGGGTGATAGGGTTCTAGTTCTCTTCAGACACCTTTTCTCAGAGGATGGGCTGCAAGTTCTACAGGAGGCCAGACAGCCCACTACTAGGAAATCCTACATTTCCACATGGAAGAGGTTTTCCATCTGGTGTCTTTAAAAGGATTTGCAATGACTGTTTGTGGATGTCCCGGTGGTTTTGTCCTGTCTGTGTGAAGTGATGAAGAGTAGGCTGTCCTATTCTGTGAAAGCCCACCTCTCAGCTATTTCAGCTTGTCTGCATGTGTCACCTCCTTTAGCTTCAGAGTTGGAAATCAGACTTTTCCTTAAAGGCATCCTTCATATTAGACCACCAAGGAAGCCAGTACCTCCTCCCTGGGATCTCAACTTTGTTTTGGAGAAACTTATACTGGCACCATTTCAGCCAGCAAGTTCCACTTCCCTACAACACTGTACATGCAAAACTGTTCTGTTCTGTTATTGGCCATTACTTTCGCCAGAAGGGTGTCTGAGTTGAAAGCTTTGATGTCTAATTCCCCCTTTACTGTCTTCCACAGGGACAGGGTATCTCTGCGCACTAATCTCTTTTTTATGACCAAGGTGGTTAATGAATTATCCCTCAATCAGTCTATCAACCTTCCCACCTTTTTTCCTTCTCAGTCCTCCAGTGAGAAGATTCTGCACACTTTGGATGTACACAGGCAATTCAGATACTACCTAAACAAAACCAAGTCTGTCCGCAAATCTGAGTGCCTGTTTGTTTCTTACCACCCAGGGGCCCTGGGTCAACCTGTTTCCAAGCAGACACTTTTTCTTCTTGGATCGCTAAAACTATTTACTTCTGTTATTCTTCCAATGGAAAGAGCCTTTACTCTCCTGTGATGGCTCACTCTACCAGGGAAGTGTCCACTTCGGGAGCCTTCTTTAAAGGCTTGGACAGTAGTTCCATCCTGGAGATAGCTACTTGTACCTATGTACATACCTTCATTAAACATTATAAATTGGATGTCATCTCCAGGTCCAGGGCTTGATTTGCCATAGCTATTCTGCATGGATTTGTAGAAATGTCTTTTGGTCCTTCACTCAGTCCTTCCTATGCATGAGCTTGGCATTCTCCCTCATGTAATGAATACTGTAGCATATGAATAGAGGAACATAGAATAGTTGTGTAAAATTTTTACCATAACCATAGATATCCTTCTGTTTTGTATGCTGCAGTATTACATTCCCTCCCTGCCTTCCCCTTGATATTTGCCTGTTTCCCTGGTGCTGTGTTCTTTCACCTTAGCCCAGGCTGTTGCTTGACAGCATTCAGTTCTGAGGTTGGGTGCTGACGTCCGCTTTATACTCGACGTTTCTTTATGGCCGATGTACGTTGAATGATGTGCAGCGTCACATGTACCTTACAGGAGCATTAAGGCTTTGGTATACTGGCCGGATGTACAAGTCATCCAGAGGCGAACTCCCCCATGTTATGGATACTGCAGCATATAGAAGAGAAGGACATCTATGGTTATGGTAAGATTTTACACAACTGTTCTTTCTTCCATTTTAGCTTACAGAATTCTTAATTAGCAGTCTCGTATGCAGAATTTTTTTTATGTGCAGACAGTTTGAGGGAATACTCTGCCACATGTCTTTTAGAGGCTAGTTCTTTTTTGAATCATATTGTTTCTAATTTTTCTCAGGTATCTAAACATGCTTTTAAAGAGTATATGATTGTGCAGATTCTGTTTCTAGGGTCCCTGCTAAAGCTATTTTTTTTGTTTATTTAACACCTTTATTGAATTATCAGTTAACATATAGTCAAATATGCATTTACATAAAAGACAATAAACCATATTAGCATGTGTCCAATAACAAACATTATGCATCACATATATTATTTTATATAATCATCAAATATTACATAAATGCTCAATTCCTGCCTTCCCTTAAAACTCACTTCTCCTCCAGAACATTATTCTACAGGTATTGCTTTCACAATTTCCATTTTTCCTGTGTAATTTGCTCCTGTTCTTTTATAAATCTCACTCTTTAATTTCTTTTATCTCTGTTATAATATTTGATGCTTCAAATACAGTTGGATTAGACTTTGATTTCTGTTTTCTAGTAATTGCTTTTTTTGTCAGCTATCAGAATTAAACTTAACAAGGCCTTATTATGCCTAGGCAATTCATATCCTGTATTCCTGGGATCAGCAGCCCAATCCCGAGTCCCGCACTTCTGGTTAAAATCCTGGCGAAACAGCCTCTGCATTGTGATTTTTGATTGGCTCGTATACTGGCATATGGGCCAATCATAAATCTCAAAGCGGAGCCGCTTCGGCTTAATGCTGACCAGTGGGCTGTTCCACATTGAATAAAAGAGGCTTTGCTGTGCAGTTTTTTGATTGGCTCATATACAGGCATACGAACCAATCAAAAATTGCAAAGTGGACCTACTTCTGTTTAATGCTCAACTGCCAAGCAAAAATCTTAAATCTTCTAGACTTTGTTGCACATCTGGGCCTCATACCTATGTCCTTCCATTGTTTCATTGTGAATTGCTTATCCGATCTTTCTTCCTAGACTTTTTGTAACCTTGTCTGATTGATTCCTATAGTAATCATGCAGTATTTTGTAAGTCTTAATTATCCCTTTTTTAATAGCAGCTTCTGCTCTTGATTCAGTTAAAAACTCTAGCAGCTCAGGTCTTTCACTTAGGATTCCTCTATCACTTTCTCTTTGCCTATGCTTTATTAATCCCTGATAGGGAAGGCAGTCTGTAGCCTGCAGTCCAAATGTCTTCTTCGTCTCTCTCCATTCTGTTCTTTCCCTCCCAAGCTGTTTGTTCCCAACATCTTCCAGCCCCCTTTTTCCTTTTCTTTGTACTGCTAATTGCAGTCATCCCTATCAGCAAAATCTCCTTTCTGCATTCTCTTATTGGCTTTGATCTTAAAATACTTTCTGCTATTTTATGAATATAGTATACTGGATGGCTGTTATTATTCTCCTTAAGGATCTACATCCAAAATCCAACTAACTTCTTATTTCTTGAATCTCCCCCTGCTTCATCAACATCCCTTTCCAGTTTGGAGTATAGCTTTCTGCTTCTTTTATGTATATGAGCCTTACTGTGTAGCTCTAAAATATCAATTCAAATCAGGTAATCCTAACCATCTTGTCCTATTAGAAGGATCAGCTTATCCCACTTGACCCTTCTCGTCTTCCCCTCCCAGATAAAATCCTTCAGCTCTTTATTACTTACTGACCACAGCTTCTCTAGTTGATAAAAAATATTCCTGATCTGTATGCAAAACTTAAGGGACTATAAACATTTTTACTGGTTGTGTCTTGCTATCAACATCCATAAACTAGAGCTTCCAGATTCTCAGTTTTTGTATTATTTTTTGTTTTGTCTTCCCATATAGCCTTAGCTGCCGTAATGGAATCCTTTTTAATCCGTACTCCTAAGTATTTCATTTTATCGTTTACTCATAAATTTAGGTATTGCTGAATTAATTCATGTATGAGTACATAGTTTACAGCTATAGCCTTTGTTTTATCTTAATTAATTTTATGTCTTGAAAAGATGTGAAACTACTATTGCTACAATTTTGAGATTTGCATGGGTATGTAACTAAAAGTTTGCAGATGAAGTAAAGTCTGAAATTTTGAATTCTTTTGATAAGGAGGATTTGTTTGGCCTTTTTGCTACTTGGGTTTTCAAACATTTCGATTAACTAGGTCATCCCTATGCAAATCTCTCAAATCCTTTTTTCCTTTTGAAGTAAGTAAAATGAGCGATTCCTGCTGCTTCAAGACAAACTGGGAACAAAAAAGGAGATGGTAGGAGAGGACTGGCAAGAAGCAAAGATCCTTTCCAAAAAAAGGAACAGTCTAATACTTAAGAATGATAGCGCCAGCATTCTATCCCATACCCCCACCCCTCCTGCCCCCGTCTCTCGAAATATGTACTAGAAACTGTCTGTTTACATTTCGTTTTGGTAACAGATTGTTTCAGACTTTTGTTTGTTAAAAGTGGTTCAGGAAAGTTAGAGTTGTCGCTGGACACACTTCCTTTCAGAGGAACTCTTCCACCTTCGAAAAAGAAGTTTTTTTTTCTCAGATTCATCAACACTTTAGTTGCCCTATGAGTCGTAGAACAAATGTCTTTGGATCAAATTAGCTAAGACTTGTATTCCAGAATGTTTCTGGTTCCAAAGAAAGAGCATTTCATTGTGTCCAGTTCTAGAGCTTTCCTTTCTTGATCTGTATGTAAAAGTACCAAAATACAAAATGCTGACCCTTCAAATTCTGTTACCTGTCTTTCGTCATATGAGTGTTATGGTAACAGTAGATCTAAAGGATGCTTATTTCATAGCCACAAGCTTCACCAAAAAAAAAAAAAATCAAAATCTCTGTGTCTGGGTCACTTTATCAGTTACCTGCATTATCCTTTGGGTTAACTGCAAATCCAGTTATCCATTTTTTTTTTAAACAATGTGTCTAGCTCTAGTGCTAGCTTGTTACAGACTGCATGGCCTTCACATATTTTCTTATTTTGATTATTTATTTGTCTTTGCACAATCTTTTCTTAGATATCAAGGATCCTTAAAACTGTTTTCACCTTTTCTTACCAGTCTGGGATTCAAAATAAATGTGTAAAAATCCTCCTTGACTCCTTCACACAGGATTGTATTTCTGAGCTGCCTTCTACACACCTGTCAACAATCTTTTCTTACACAGGAGAAGGTGGATTCTTATCTGGAAAATTTCCTGAGCTTTTCCAACTAGTCTCTGTCTTCTAAAAGAGAATATCTCAGAATTCTAGGATCCATGGCTTCTGTGATTCATATGATTCCTTTTGCCAGGTTACATACATGAAAAATTCAGTGATTTTTAAAAAAAAAATGGCCCCAACATCTTCATCCGCTGGAATTTTGGATTCCAGTTTTGGGGGTTGTCAGAAAATAACTGCACTGGTGGAGACAACAAATGGCTCTAAATCCAGGTATCCCCCTTTCTTCTTATATCCCAAGTCAATTTGTAACCTCAGATTTTGCCTGGGGGAGTAGGTTCTATGAGGGTAAAGATGCAAGGGCTGTAGAACTCCACAGACAGAACAAAGCACATAAATGTCAATACCTTAAAATCTCTGTTTATTATTTATGGTCCCAAGGATGACTTTAGGTTAATATAGACAATGCCGTAATGATGTGGTACATTAACAAATGGGACACTATGTTGTACCCTCTGTGCTGGCTGGATTTGGCTTGTTGGGAAGCTCTACAGCATTATTAACTCCCTCCATGCATCTTACATTCTACCAGAGCAAAATACAGTGGCAGACAAGCTGATCGGGACCAAAGCAAACCTTCAAAAATGGAAATTGAACTAGAGGGTTTTCCAAGAGTTGATCCAGTTATGGGGAATACTTTAAATAGATTGGATTACCTCCTTTCAAAAAAAAATGCTGATTCAGGGCTTCTTGCAAGCAAGCCTGGAAAACTAGATACATTTTCTTTGGTGTGGTCAAGACATTTCCTTTCTGCATATATAAGCTCCATTGTGCCTGACTGAGAGTGTTTCTTAAACAATCTGGATATATAGAGCTGATAAGTATATTTTTTGCACTTTAACTGTTCAGTGTTTCTTAACAGTACTGCATAGTCTTTATTTTTTGCTTGATTGAATTATTTACTTAATCTGTATCTGCATTTATATATTTGCTGACCTGTGGCTGAATTTTGTTTCCTGATCTGTGCTGAAATTTTTATTTCTTTCCAAGGCATTTGGCAGCATGAACTAACTGGTTCCACATAGGGGATCAATTTACAGCTCTCTGGGGCAGCAGGGAGTTTGTAGTGAACTCATTCTAGGGTGGAAAATCTGGTCTAACAGCTTTTGTGTTATCTGATTGTCTCAAGGCTTGGCTTTTATCTTGCTTGTATAAAACTATTGCCTGTCTGTGAATTTCTGCATATAATTGCTAGATTTTCCATTGTGCCTGACTGAGAGTGCTTCTCAAACAATCTGGAAATCTATAGCTGATAAGTAAATTTTTTGCACTTTAACTGTTCATGGTTTCTTAACAGTACTGCACTGTCTTTATTTTTTTTGCTTGACTGAATGTTCCACAATACTGTAATGTCCCTTTCTGGTTTTGTCAGGTATAAAATAATATCATCTGAAAATAGAGCCAGCTTTGCTTGACTGCCATACCAGTTATATTCTTGGATTTCTGAGTTCCTTGTTTTCTTTGCCAGTGGTTCTAAATATAATGCAAATAACAAATGGGAGAGAGAACACCCCTGCCTGGATTCTCGGCTCAAGCAGAAATTATCAGAGAGAACCCCACCTGCTTTAATTTTCACCTCCAATCCCTCATATATACTAATCAGTGTTATCATTTTATCAGGGAATGTAAATGGTTCCATTGCCCTGCTCATAAAGTCCCAGCTTACTCTGTCAAATGCTTTCTCTGTATCAAGACCCAACAACAACAGTATTATTTCTTATATTCTGCTGCTTCTGGATCATCAGTGTTCTGTTATTGTTGTCAAATGTTTGCCTGCCCTCCACAAAACCATATTGATTCATATCTATAAAATGTGGCATCCCTTTTGCCATTAACACTATGTAGTCATGGTTTGGTATTGAAATGGACCTGTTTGAAAATGGGTCTGATGGATCTTTGCCCTTTTTAGGTATTGCAGCTACCAGCACTTTCTTCCATGATGTTGGTACTTCCCCTCTTAAAATACTTTTAAACTAAACCTTGCAGATCTTTATCTGTTTTTCCCCTCCTAGCATCCAGACTTCTATAAGAATACAGTCAGTTTCTGGGGATGTTCCTGTAGATTGGTTATACATCACCATTTCTATGTCATCTCCTCCTATCCTGTTAGTAATTGAGCAGTGTCTACCTCTAACATTGGCATATTTTAATTCTTGTATAAACATTCTATTTGTACATTTCTTGTTTTCTATATTTCTCTGGTTTATACAGACTTTCTTAGAATTTCTGAAATATTTTTAATACTTCTACAGGATCTGTTATCTTCCTAGTTATAGGCTCCCTATGCTTGGTGACAGCCCTTTCTACTTTCTTTTGCCTGAGTCATCGTGCTAAAAGTTTTTGTGCTCTAGAGTTATTATCAAAAAAACAGTTGCTTAACAGCAATCTTTCTAAACTCATGCATATTATTGAGGTAATCCCTTATTTTCTTTTTAGCATTCTGCAGTTGTTCCTCCTCTTGTTCTGTGGGATTCCCATATTTTGCAATACTTTAAGATTTATCATTGTCAGTCCCTCAAAATAATTCTTGTTGCTTCTTAACTATATCTCCCTTTCTTTTATTTCTACCATATTTTTAAACTCCGGTTTAATTTTATCCCACTCCCTAGCTATATTATCAGAAGAAATTTTTATCTTCTCTAAAAGCATTTGAATAATTTACACTACCCATTTCTTAAATTCCTCTCTTTTCCCTGAATAGGGGGAAAGCACCAGTGTCTCATTTTTATTTCATATTACCCAGTGCTTTTATTTTAGTTATTATTGCCACATGATCAGAAGTAGTTATTGGGTGCATATCAAGATATTCAATTAAATGGACATGTTCCTGTGAAATGTAAACTCTGTCTAGCCTAGCCCAGTTTTTGTATCTTTGGGAATAATATGTAAATTCACTCCATACTTGTAGTACTGAATTCACATCTTCTTTGCCAAATATTTTCATAGATTTCTTCAAAAATCTACCCTCCTTTGTTATATTTTCCCATATGGGCCCCCCAGATGCATCTTCATTGTTGTAGGTTAAATTCCATTCCCTGCCTATAAGTGATATCCTTTGCCGAAAGCTGATTATTTCTCCCAGAATTTTCTTAAGCTCTATCATAACAGTTTTCGATGGAATATGAATACATGCCAGTGTAATCCTCTTCCCTTGCCAATAGCCCTTTAGTACTACAACTCTATCATTATCTTTTTTATCTCTTCTGTTACTGTTGGAGCTTCTCTTGCAATTAATATAAATACTTCTCTTGTCCTTTGCCCGAGGTATTCTGCTGAATAACCATCCTGAAAAACTTTCTTTATGAAATTCACATGTTCAGTTCTTTCCAAGTGTATTTCCTATAGCATAGCTTTTTATATTGCACTTTTTAGTATAGTTCACTCCTCTTTCTATTTTGTATTTATCTGTGATACCATTGACATATAAAGATATTACAGAAAGTGTTATTGTCTTGAAAAGTTATTATTCCCACCTTTTATGTATAACAGCTTTTTTGTTAAATGTCTTGTCCCAGCTTTTATGTTGCATGCATATACTGTTTGACAGGTTAATTTTTTATACGGTTGCTTCGTGTCATCTCCATTTGAGCCTATGTTGCATCTTGGAAAGCTTTTTTTGTTTCAATGAAAGCTCTCAAAAAAAAAGAAAAAAAGCAACAACAAAAAAAAAAAATACACCCCAATATCCCCTAAAACCTATTAACTTAACACACACAACTTATATACATTTTCAGATGTTAAAATGTTACCCTCCTAATAGGAACAAATGTTCCGAAAAGACAGCCACATACACAGACTTGAGGTAATCTAAAAGAAAGATTATCTACGCTAAGAAGCATGGTGCAGCCTGTGGTTCTACTAAGTGTTGTCTGGCTTCAGCTTATCTGCATAGCTCTGTCAGCTGGGAAAACACTTGAATGCTTTCAGAAAACATCTTCTCCAAGCCATTTCTCTGTATCAGATTGTTTTATAGAGACATGAGAACCAGACACAAAACTGCCAAGCATATATTTGTTTGCTAGAAAAAAGTTTCATAACATTCAATATTCTTTTTCATTTACTTGCTTTCTCTTAAAACGTGTTGCTAGGTTAAGATAAGGGCCTTAATCTAATCACTCCCCTATGCAAGAATGAGGAAAAAGCACATTCAATTTTATTTTGGCATGCTCTTTTACCAGATTTTGTCATCGTCATCTATTTTTGTTTGTAACATTGCAGTGCCTACATTCCTTAAAACTGAACAAGGAGAAAGAGAGAGAGAAAAAAAGCAAAAAACAGGAGCACCTATTTATATTAGTATCCCCATTACACTTAAGAGTAACGGAGAAATCTTTAATTTATAACATGCGAAGAAAATCATGCACTATTAAAATAGTACCATTAAGAAAATGTTTTGTTTTACTTCCAGGGCCGGATTCACGAAGGCTTGCACGGAGTCTTAGAGTAGAGTAAGACTCCATGCAGCCATCATGTCCGACGAGCGATCCAGGAATGGCCTGTAGGGGCGTGTAAGAGAGCTCCTAAAATGGCTCTTACACGGACAGGGCTGGGATATGCAAATTACCTCAATTGCAGGCATAAGGCATGCAAATGAGGTAGATTTGCGATTCAGGAAACCCAAACCTGTCCGAGTAAGAGCAGTGTTATTTGCAGAAATGTACTTAGTTGACAACTGAGTACCGTTCTCAAATAGCAAAACGGAGCCGTGACAGCTCCAAATACAGGTTGCATCCAGTGCAGGAAGCATGCCAATGGCCAAATATACGGCCATTGGAAATGTTTCCTGATGCAATATGAAAATAAAAATAAATTTTTTTTTCGCCGATTTCCAATGTTTAAGCGTAGAGCAGCGCCACAAACGGGCTGCGCTCTAAAACACAGAATACTAAAAATTAAAACCCACAAATGTGGGTTTTATTGAAATTGTTAATGTACAATGCAAGGGAATGGCAGGCTGAAGACAACATGGCCACCGAGTAGAGGTTGCTAAGGGGGGAAGCTCAGTCTGAGATGTAACCAAGCATCAGTAGGCAATCCTATGTAAATGAGTGTTAGGATAGTGAATTGCAAGTTTACATAGCAAATGAGCAGTCAGTGGAGTGTAGGAGTAGGATATGGGGAGTAACAGAGTAGAAGATAGGTGACATCACGAGGGGGGTATGTATGAAAGAAGTGAAGCTCATTGGAGCTGAGTGGCATGTGTCAGCTGTCATTTATACATCATAGAAAGAGGTGTGCCAACAGGTAGGCTAGGGAAAGCCAAGAAATGGAAGGTGTATGCTGTGGATAACACCAAAGTTTCTTGCTGAACGAGTATGCGCGCTTGTGCCCGCGTGTAAACCCAAGTAAGACAGAGTGCGCACGTTTAAGCCGGAGTAAGCATGTATAAGGCTGTTTAAAGAGTTGTAAGTGCATTTGCGCTGTTGTGCTTGCGTGTTAACCCAAATAAGCAAGTTTTAGTCTGTGTAAGCATGTGTGCGCGTGTGTTAGCTGCTGTGCGTGTGTTTGTGCAGCGCTCCCCCCTGAGGAAACAGAAAGGAAAAAGGAAGCACAACAAATAGTAGGAAGCTACCAGGGAGTACTAGCAGAGCTAGCAGGTGAAAACAATCAGAATCAGGCAATTACACAGGCAGTACACTAGCTCAGCCCAGCCTAGCACTTAAAACTCTGCAAACAACAGTCCAGTATGTTTCTCACAACAGACACTGCAGTAAGCTAATAGAAGTGAAAACTGAAAAAGCTTTACTGAGACAAAGAAATGTTAGGGGCTGCCATTGCTGTTATAAGGTGACATATGCAACGTGCTGAGGGTGGTGGCAATGGAAATGCTGCTGGACAACCCACTGTGAGGAGATGGAGAAGAGTGTACAGGCCCAGGGTAACCTACCAGGGGCTACATGAGCTGGAGATAGTGGAGCGCTATATAGTGGACAGAGACCTCCTGCAGCAAATTGTTGAGCTGTACAGGCCACGCCTCACACAGAACCAACAGAGGGGAACCCATCCCAGTGGAAACCAAGGTATGTGTTGGCCTAAGAATATTAGCAACAGGTACCTTTCAGAGACCAACTGATGATATGATGGTGATATCACAGGCATCAGCATCCAGGGTACTACACCAGTTCCTGGATGCCATGTCAGCACATGTCGGTGATCATGTATATTTCCCCAATTCCCGTGATGTATTGGCCAGCAATATGCGTCTCTTCCAGCAAATAGCGGAATACCCTGAGGTAATGGGTGCAATAGACTGCACGCACATACGCATCAAAGCACCAGCCGGCGAGTGGGGTAAGGTCTACTTGAACCGCAAGGGCTTCCCCTCCATCAACTACCAGGTCGTTTGTGATGCCCAGGGCATAATACTGAATGTGTGTGCAGACTGCCCTGGAAGCTACCTTGATTCCCATATCTGGCATCTGACGCAGCTGCACCAGACATTTGCCAATGGGGACATCCCACATGGTCACCTAGTGGGGGATGCTGGCTATGCACTGGAGCTGTGGCTGATGACACCCATCAGAAACGCACACACACCTGAACAGGAATGCCATAATGAGGCACACGCACAAACACGTAATGTAATAGAGCGTGTGTTTGGGCTGCTCAAGTCATGGTTCCGGTGCCTGGACACATCTGGTGGAGCCTTGCAGTACTCACCAACTACATGTACCCAAATTGTCATGGTATGTGCTATGCTACATAATATGATCCTGCGAAAACAGCTGCAGCAGGACCAGCAAAGGCCTGGGCCAAACAGCCCCCCACCATTGTCAAGGCCATCACAGGCAGAGCATGACACTGAGGAGGAACAACCTGAGCCTTCCCCAGTAGGCAGAAGGAGGCATGCCCAGTATGCTTTGGCCTTGGCAAAGAGGCAACGCATAGCACATACACTGGCTCAGTAGGAACTCTGGAAATTGTACCTCTCTCCGACTCGCGCATATAGTAAAAGGGATGTCTAAGTTGACAGTACCTGCTTTCAAACATGTACAGGGAGTGTAGTATGTGCATCCGACATAGGCAGCCCTGCAGCACCACCTAAGGCATGATTGCCATGTGTTAAGCAATATACAGCAGTGCTAAACAGCATTTACCACCATGTAGTATATGCAAACAAAATCGCACACACCAACTAGCACAACAGTGGTCAATGTTCAGTAATATTGGGCAACGTCCAGCAATGTTGGTGAATATTGAGCAATGTCGGACAAGCCTGGTCTAAGTAGGGCATAGCTGAACAAAAGCCGACATGCTCATAATTGCTTAACGGGCCCTTAGGCAGTCTGGTCTGCTCAGTATGAAAATATAAAGCAGTGATGGGCCTCGAACCCAGGATACTGTGCACTATAGCCACAGTACTGAACCACTAAACCATGACAGTATTGCAGTGGTCAGCCTGTATGAAGGAATGTTGATAAGTCTATGCAAAGTATTTCATGGAAACCCTGCAGGCACAGCATAATCCTTGTTGAGTTATGACACAAAGGTGAGTCCTGCAGTGAGAACGGAACCTGACTTCCAACACACACCGTATAAATTTTAATATCTGTCATGTTCGCACACATCAACCAATGTAGTGGACCTCAGATAGCAAAATACTGAAAGCTCACACTGGGCATGCTCACACACTTGAATAAATGAGACAAATGTCAGGCAACAAAACATGGAATGGCAGAACTGGGCATGTTCACACACTTAGGCCATGTCTGAGTACAGCAGTGGGCCACGCATATCTGGCAGTTGCATGTGTTAACCCAGGAACCTGTCACTATACAGCAATCCGCCCTGTGCACACAGTCATATAACAACAGACACATCTATAATATAGTAGAACCCTGTCATAAACAAATATGTTCTGCACATACTGAAGTTATCCATAGAAACTGGTAAAGCAAACATGATAAAGACCTGCAAACAGTATCAGCAATAAACATTGTGCATCTTGAACATTAGCATAGGTTCAAAGGTCGATACTAGGCTATCTGCCCTAGGGCATGTACAAGCCTAGCCAGAGTGTGTTTGGCATTCGCAACCCTGTCAGATTACTACACTGTGTGTGTGAATAGTAGGACACACAAGATAGCCCATGTACGTTTAGGCTAGTGTGCCTCTGTCTAGCAGGGACACAGAAGATATCCCAGGGGTAAACATACGATCACCCATACAATCGTCAAGATGTCTCCAGTAGGTGGTCAGTGGGTGGCTCTGCCCATTGTGAAACTGGGAGTACATTCTGGAGTGAGTGGATCCTCTGGGATAAGAATCTGTCCCACCACAATGTCCTATTAATATCTGTGCTGAGGTATACGTCCCTGGAGTGTGTAGCTCCAAGGGAGTCGGATATCCTGAGGTGGAGCATGTCCAGTAATTCTGGGTTGGGTATATCTGTAAACAACAGGCACACATCATATCCGAGTAGGTGTTAAGCGACTGAGTAGAGCTGGAGTTACTGCATCTGAACTGTGTAGGGCATCTGTGTGAGTCCCTAGATCTGCTTGGTGTGGAACTTCCGTGGCCAGTACAGTTGCTGCAGGTGTCGGGTAAGGTACACCCCAAATGTGGCATTGTAACCAAACATGGATGTGATGAGTATAGGGGCACAATGACCTCGATCTAGATGTGAAACCATATGTGATAAGGTGGCCCACATAGGTGTGTCCAACCACTTTGGCAACGTGAATGTCAAAAGCGACAGTAGAAACAAGTCATGTCCCCAAACCCCTAACAACTCCTACTGTATGTAATGGAGTACTACCTATGTGGTAATGTGTGGGCATGTTGTTATTCCCAAAGGGGATGACTATGCAACTAATGGCATTTAGCTGTAGGCCATGGCTCAGGCACCAGTCATCCATCTCTGTGAGACCCTGTTTGAGTATGCATGTGGCAGCTGGAGAGTTGATCATGGCACCCAGTTTGCATTCAAGTGCAAACATGTTCAGCCATATTCCCCCTGTGGTAGCCTGTACGTCAGACAAATATATGCTGAACAAGAGAGGTCCCAGGACCGAGCCGTGTGGGATGCCACGTGTAAGTGGTGTATAGACAGACATGGCACCTGCAATTCTGACCATGTGGGTGCTATCCCTGATCCAGGTATCAATCCATCGTGTGAGGTGTGTGTCCATATCGACGCTGGTGAGCCTATGCATAATGGCCCAGTTGGGTTATTGTGTTGAAGGGTTTTGCAGGGTTCAGGTAGGCTGTGTGGACAGCCGTCCCTATGTCGATGGACCTGTTAGCCATTTAAAGAATACAAACAGGTTCAAGAGGCAAGATCTGCCCACAACAACGCTGAAATGTGAAGGACACAGTGTCTGTAGGTTCCCGATGTATATGTGTATGAGTCCCATGACAATACGCTCCATAGCTTTGCAGAACAGGCTACTTAGGCTTATAGGGCAATATTGTCTGTGGTCCATTGTGGCACCAACTGTGTGGAGCGGGACCACTCTTGCTGTACGCCATTCCTTGGGTACATATCTTGTGGTAACACCGATATTGAACAGTGATGTAATGTGAGGGTTACGTCTGTCATGATGCTCGTGTAAGATGCAGGCTGGGACACCGTCTGGTCACATTGATACTGTGATGTACGCTTTTGGGGAGGGTAGCACTCACCTGTTGCTATGTGATGTCAGGGAGGTTATACTCTG
This sequence comes from Protopterus annectens, assembly GCF_019279795.1. Lineage (NCBI taxonomy): Eukaryota > Metazoa > Chordata > Ceratodontiformes > Protopteridae > Protopterus > Protopterus annectens. Next base: position 594,369,893 of record NC_056725.1, on the reverse strand, counting down.
TTGGGATGGATAGTTGCTCCTTAGGGGGGATGGGTGGGAGACATCTGCACTGAACCTGTTTGCCAGGATGTTGGCAATGCCAGTGGGTTCAGGGTAGATTTAGTCAGTATGCAGTAACTCGCAGCATATCAGTGAGTGTCCACCCAGGTTCCTGACATAACTGAAGAAGGCCGTGTGATAGTCCTACGTGTCTGTTGCAATTGTCTGGTAGAAGCGGCCCTTAGAAAAGTTCATGAGTGATCGTAGCTGTCTGCTAGTACATATCACCGATGCCTTCCCAGTCTGGGATTGTGCTCTATCATGTAGTAGCTTCCTCCTGACGTTGTACAGCTGATTAATGGCTGGGGTCTACCACACAGGTCCCCAGCCATTGGAGTAGTGAGTCCTGTTGTTATTTGGGATAGCACAATCCATGCATTCCGCTAGGTGTCCCTAGAATGTGTATGTAAAGGATGCAGCAGTGTGAGCCATATTTGACACTGTCTCAGGGTCTCTGAAGGATACCACCTTGCTTCGGTGACGTGAGACGTTGGCTCATGAGAAGTTCACCAAGATTACCCAGGATGGGTGTGTGGAGGGTATATGTATGTCCAGTGAGATACATGTATGTTCTGACCTTACCAATGAGGGGTATATCGCTGGTGTGGAACATAGAGTCCCCATGTTGGTGATGATCAGGTCCAATATGTATTCCCCCTTGTGGCTGTGCTGACTGGTTGTGCCATAGCATATGAGTCTACAAATTGTGGTGACTGTTGGGTGAGGGTGTCAGGGCTTGAGTAGTATCCCCAGTCAATATTTGTGTATATGAAGACGCACAATATAATGGTGTCTGTGGAGACCTTCATATTCTCCATAGTTCCCACGAAAGCCGAGAGTGGTCCCTGAGTTTGGGAGTGTGTTCTGTAGCAGGCAACAAACTGAAAGGCAGTATTGCACAATGGTAGTTGTATATATATGGTCTGTGATGCTTTGTGCAGTGCTGTTAACCCGGAGGTGTGTGAATCTGTGATGTATATGGATACTCCCCCTAGTTGTGTTGTCTGTTCCAAGTCTTGTTGTCAGACAGCATGGTATGAAACATAACCTGGTAGTGCTGGTGTGCATAAGCGAGCCTCAACCAGGCATCTGTCAGTGCACAGATATCTCTATCCTCCATACTGAGGAGAGTCCTCAGTGGCCGCGATATGAGGTTAACACGACTGTTGTTGAGCAGCATTACCCTTAGTTTCATTTAGCCTGTAATGTCTATGGAGGTGTGTTTGTCTTCTGAGCCCTGCTTAAAAAAGGCACTATGGTGGTAGCAAGATCCTTAGCCAGCATTCCAAAGTCCAAGGGTGACAGGTGCAAGCTGTCCATAGTGAAGCTACGTGGCATGTTGAGCATGTCACCATAGGCTGACAGACACTGTAGCCCCTATGAATTAAACAAATTTGTTAGGCAACTGTTAAATGTGATATGTGTGTCCATATACTGTGACATCATAGTTTGTGGGTGTAAGATGCTAGACAAGGTCAGGGTCATGCTGGCCTGGGCTACATGATCAGAGTGTTCCTCCATGTTTCATGTCATGTGGTCCAGGGAGTAACGTCTGAGGTTATACACACCAGCATGCTCAATGATGGTGCCAGTCCTGTACTTGATTTGGAGTGACCTGACTGCCTGTGTTATGCGGCAGATCCTGGCACCCAACAGACAGCCCAAAGAGACTATTCCCTTGTTAGGGCTGGTGAGTGGTGCGTCAGTGTGTCTGACGATAAGTGTCGCCTATTACAAGTGTATTAGGTGTGTTGTTTAGCCGGAAGGGCAGTGACTGTGTGGCACACTGACATTGTGAACTATGTGATATGTGGGTATTGTAGTGGGGTAGCAGGTGTGTGTGTGTCTGCTTTGCAGGTCTCTGCTGCTTAGGTAGAGTACATTTACAGCATCCGAGTATGTCTGTGTGATAATGTGGTTTGAGTGCTGTTGCTAGATGATATGTGAGACTGATATGCGGTGTGTGTGGTTACCTTCACCACCTGATAGACTGTGCCAGTCATGGGTCGAGATAGTTCAGCACCCTGTATGTCTATATAGGTGCATCTCACACACATATCTGAGTTTGTCTGGAGGAGGAGAGGGTTGTCTGTGTACATGAGGCAGATGCAACATTGTGTCAATATCACAATATCCACCAGCTGGACTGAAGAGTACACACGAAACCGACCCCTGGACATGCCAGGATATTATCATGACATACTCTGTAGCCTGATCACAAAGGATCAGTAGGGTGTTAAGCATGTAAAAGAGTATAACAGGGATTAGTGCTCATGTTCGTTGGTGTTTTGTAAAGAGTAGCTGAGAAGGAGTCCAGACTGAATCATGACACCTCCTTCAGCTATGTCATAAATAGCAATGTACACCCATATATGTCCTGAGTCGGGGCCAACTGTACCTGAGTGACAATGCCGACATCATGACAGACAGGCCCATATGTACATACCCATCTCCCACTGACAATAGTCCACATCATCATACCAGGAGATATCACATGTAGAATGGATGAGCAGCTACCCCCACCGCCAAAAGCATGGCAGCAAGTGGAATACATTGATTCCCAATATGTGTCATGCACAAACTACAGAACAAACTGATCATGCACCTGAACAGTCAGCTGAGCCTCACCCCCTACACAGGATGTGGAACCGTTGAATGTGTCACAGCTACATATGGCACTCCCCACAAGTGTTGGTGCACAACACACCATGGGAAGTCAAGTCCAGTACGCCTATGAAGTCTGATCTGCAAGGTCATGGAGTCCATCATGGTTGCAGTCATAAACAGAGCTATTGGAAGCTGACATACACACAAGCCTACCAACCATGGTATGTTCATGTGCGGATCATGGTTCCTAAACATGCTAGACTGTTTGCAAGGCAGCCACCCAGGACATACATCAATGAACACATCTACATATGTGTCACATAGACTTTGAATAGCCTTTTATCAACATCTCAGACACATGTAGTATCCACAAAACCAACAAGCTGTGCATAAATATGTGTTTACATATGACGGAATGTCAGTGTGTCCACAGATAGATCACACAAGGTAAGGATTCTGAGGTCTTGTGCAAGCTGTTGACACCTGCTGACCCACATGGACCATTCCTGGAATGGCATAAAACAAAGTGTACACACATCACCATGTCCAGTCTGATGATGTCACCATCCTACAAATACAGCCGGAGAAGGGAAACCAGTCAGTAAAGCAAATAGCGCGCCATGTTAATGCGTGTCTCTCTAGTATCATAACATAGTTAGGTAGGGGTTTGAATCTTGCAAACAGAGTGTGTGTGTGTGTGTGTGGGGGGGGTGTATGTGTGCAGTTTCCTTTGAGAGGTGTCCCCTTTTTGGAGACTGGTAAAACTCACTAAAAGAGGTACATTCCCCTTTGGAAAGACTGATGATGTCACCATCCTACAAATACAGCCGGAGAAGGGAAACCAGCCAGTAAAGCAAATAGCGCACCATGTTAATGCGTCTCTCTCTCTCTAGTATCATAACATAGGTAGGGGGTTGAATCCTGCAAACTGTGTGTGTGTGTGTGTGTGTGTGTGTGTGGGGGGGGGGTGGTGGTGGTGTATGTGTGCAGTTTCTTTTGAGAGGTGTCCCCTTTTAGGAGACTGGGAAAACTCGCTAAAAGAGGTACATTCCTCTTTGGAAAGACCGATGATGTCACCATCCTACAAATACAGCCGGAGAAGGGAAACCAGCCAGTAAAGCAAATAGCGTGCCGTGTTAATGCGTCTCTCTCTCTAGTATCATAACATAGTTAGGTAGGGGGTTGAATCCTGCAAAGTGTGAGTGTGTGTGTGTGGGAGGGGGTGTGTATGTGTGCAGTTTCCTTTGAGAGGTGTCCCCTTTTTGGAGACTGGGAAAACTCACTAAAAGAGGTACATGCCTCTTTGGAAAGACTGATGATGTCACCATCGTACAAATACAGCCGGAGAAGGGAAACCAGCCAGTAAAGCAAGTAGCGTGCCCTGTTAATTTGTCTCTCTCTAGTATCATAACATAGTTAGGTAGGGGTTTGAATCCTGCAAATGCTGACTGTGTGTGTGTCACTGTTGGTCAATGCGGTGTGGGTTTTGCTTTTACTATGGGATGACATATATATGTGTACATGTCCCCTCAATCAGTACATAGGTGTGAAGCCTGCATACTACATGAATACATTTGTTTCCATTGACAGGTTGTGCCGCTGCTTCTCAGATCGTAGGTCACATATGTATGTATGTGACAAGGCCATCCACTGTCGTGTTCTGTGACACACACACCCATGACAGTTACTTAAGAGTAGTGTGAGTGAGGATATATGCCTGGGGTATATGTCAGACATGGTCATACACAACAAAGTCTGCCAAGAATGGACAGTCTTTATAGGTGTACGACTGCTTTGTGGATTTGCATTCAGGCCTCTAATGTCTTATGTGATACACCTTGGGACTCCACAATACCTAGGGATATGTGGATACCAAGGGATACATGACATAACATGGGTCTGTATGTACACAATGGTACCAAACATACATGTTGAGGGCTACCACCTGTGTGGTACTGACGGGATAGTATGTATAGTACATGAGGATGACTATGCCATAGTCGGCTTACTGCTATACAGCATGTATCAGACAACAGGTATCTGTCTGTATGATACCCTTGTGTAGGATATGCGTCCCATCCAGGGAATGCATTGTAGGCCAATCCATGCATTTCCATATTTGGATGGACACATCCCTAGTGTGTCTGCATGTACCTAAGGAGGCTATATAACAAACGGGTGTGGTCACAGTAATGGGTGGCGGTCATTACCACTGGTTAGTGTTACAGTGTAGCACCGGAAGGATCCAATTGATACTGGGTTCCCTACTACTGTGTGTCATTTGTCAGAACATCATCCAATGATTGCTTATAGTCATGCTGTTGAGGTTGTGTATACTACCAGACCGCAAATCATTGACAGATATTAACGGTATCACCCACAGCATAGTGTCAACCCATGTCATACACACATCTACCCATGTTAGTACATAACTGTAGTAGAATGCATACTGGCCATTGAAAGATGCTATGAGATGTTAACAATGTGTATGACAGGGTATGCCACACGTCCCATGTGTCCACTATGCACGTACATCCAGACAGTGCGCACCAACCATCTTCACAGATGTACACTTGCTAATCTGTACTGCACACATCACACACATACTGTCCACTCACTAACACATGCTGGCAACACATTACACTTCAGCCAAGTGGCACATGGGTGGATAATACATACTCAGACCTAACAGTGGTATAAACAATGCTACATTGACAATCAGAGCTTTGATGCATAATGTCTGCTCAGATATACCTACAAGGATGTAGTTACACTTCCTTGTTGACAACTTGCTATTATTGCTACACTGCTATAGTGTCACCCTGTGCATCAGCACCATGTTAGCCTGTCCCTCCGTCAATAATGCAAATGACAGGAGGTGGCACAGGTATCATCATATGCACAGGGCGTTTTGTTGTTTGCCAGAGCCTGACATTGACCCATCCAATCGACATGTCTGTGTGTGTGTGTGTGTGTGTGTATGTGTGTGTGTGTGTATGTGTGTGTGTGTGTGTGTGTGTGTGTGTGTGTGTGTGTGTGTGAGGGACAACAGTACAGCATGGGCCAATGTTGATGTAATGTGTGTGTGTGTGTATGTGTGAACTCTAGTTGTTTGCTTAATGTGTGTGTGTCTGCATGCACACAGCTCCACCATGTGGCTGCCATATATGGTAGTTTGTGGGACGGACAGCCACAGACTGTACCTGCTAGGCTGTACAGATCACAGTCTCCGGCCACGGACACAGTACCTGTGCCTGGCAGGGGTGCTACGGACAGTATCGGGTACCAACCCTGACTGGGTACTGTCATCAGATTCAGAGGTATGACGACTGGACCCATGTCCCTGCTGGGACTGGCCAGAGCCACATGGTCTACTGTGACGGTCATTGTTCAGGCCAGGCCCAGCATTGCTGGGGCTGGTACTGCCTCTACGGGAGCGGCTGTGAACTGTGGGCCGTCCGCGACCACTGCCAGCTGTTGCTGTTGCTGGCATGCGTCCGCGTCGACATCGCAACCATCCCGCACGGTCCTGGCTCAAGGAAGACATGTTGTGGAGGGCATCTATTGTCTCCCCCCAACGTCGATCAATGACCTCGGTGTAAGTCCGGATGGCACCGGCAAGGTCACAGATGCTGTCATTGATAGCGGTGTAATGTGCCCTCTGCGCCCTAAGTCCCTGCCTGGTGTACCGTTCCATACATGCCTGAGCCTGCATTACAGCCCGGAACATACTGGTCGTCGTAATACCTGTGAGGGCACGCCTGCCAGGGGCAATACAACCAGTGGTGCTCCCCCGAGAACCCCTGGACCTCCGCCTATGTGGTACCATTCCGGGTCTACGGCTATGGCTGCTGTGAGGGGATGCAAGTGCCATGGGTACCACACTCTCCTGGTCAATGCCAACTGTATGCTGTCCCTCGCCTATGGCCATTGGTGGTGAGGGATGTATTGACAGTATGAGTGCGCATAGATGGGGTTGAACGCTGTGTACTGTCGATTGGCAGACCAGCGACAGACCCTGTCAAATCTCCCTGTGCCAAAATACATGTGTCATCATCACTACTATTCGTGGCAGTGGCTTCAGGTCGCCTGCTGGTTTCGCCAACCCCTAACTCAGCACCTGTGACAGGAAGACGGGAAACGCACTTTACGGTCTGCACATGCACACATTAACACATGCACACATGAACACATGCACACAGGAACACATGCACACTCCTCACTACAGCAGATACACACACACAACAGCAATCCAAAACATACTCAATAGTGGTTGAAGGTGGGTGACAGTATCACAAGGCAAACAGTCACGTCACATGTGTCAGCATGCAGAATATGTGTTGATCAAATCCATGCAGTGTAGACAGCCATAGTTAATGACAGTGTACATGGCTGTGGTGCATGTGTGTACATGTTCAGTGATTACCTACACCCTGGAACACAATGTGCACAAGGACACGACTTTTCTGTGCAAGTATTATAAGCTCTGCAATGTCCTGTGCACCATCACTCACAGGTATACATACCATGGCTGCATGTGTTATCTGTATGTCACATGGATTTCCATGTCTGAATGCAGTGTCTGTGTCTGTAGCAGATAATTGTGGACACAGGTGTAGCACATGCATGCTATGTACACACACGGGATGAGTGGTGCATGTATACGTGATGGAATACCAATCCTAGACATGGCCATTGTACAGTGGTTATGGTGAGTGTGGGTCATACTCCAGATATGCCAGTGCCAGCCATGATATTGCATGGTACAGGACTGCAACATTCAACATCACACATACCCAATGTGTGTCATGTGACCTATATACCCAATATCATTCCAGGACAAATATGTGTCACTTTGTACAGAATGCGACTGTTATGCATATTGTGTATAGTTGCATATGTTTGCGCACACACACACACACACACACACACACACACACACAAAACATGCTATGCATAATGTGTATAGGTGCATATGTGTGCACATACACAACATAGAGGTGCAAAGCAATGACAGCTATGTGTAGTACTGTGGTCACTGTAACTGTATGGGGTGTAGTACCATTAGCCATCATCATCATGCATCATGTGGTCACTCAAGGCCACTAAAGTGTGCTAGACCACTGCCTAGCATGCTGTACCTGTACCGTAGTGTCGTGGCTAAGTTCACAATTACACAGCCATGTTGCACAAGGGTGTGTGAGGTGCCCAATAGGGAGCATTGCCTAACATGACTGTGTTGTGTTGAGTGTTGCACAGCCCCATGCTAGGCCCCTACCCCTCAGGTATGTTATGTGTGGTGTGTGGATGACATGTGGGATACTGAAGTGTGACCTGGCAGCGGATGTCCGGTTACACTATGTGTAACATGTTGAGGTGTACTGTGCATAACAAACTGTTATGTTGTGTACATGTGTGTCAACTATGCCTGTCCAATGTGCAGTACAGTGTTGCCACATTTGTGCCTGGTGCTCTGTGCATTGCATGTGATTGAGGCAGCTACTGACTTTACTGAGATGTTTAACGTCTCACAGCAAACATGCACAGCATGTCTTATGCGTAGGTGTGTTATGTGTACATGGCCTACACCTCACCTATGACATGCACATTTCAATACCAGTTTTAAAGTGTTAACACACTCACCAGCATGTCTCGTCTGCCCTGCTGTCACACCAGAGGGACCTACAAGAATATGACACAGTTTGTCTTTGGCCACAACTGTGGCATTGCTACTGTGAGTGTGCTAAACTACAGTAGAACAACAGGCATAGGTGTATGGATACTATTCAAAATATCAGTATTGCACACAATAGGCAGCACAACTGCTAAACACAGTACACATCTCACATATGCATAATCTAACAGTACAGGTAACAGTAGTCTACAGCTAGGGCATGTTACCTGCACGCTTCATGTCACCATGCTGGGTGGCTCCGGCCTCCATGATGACACATGTGTGATGTTGTTGCTGCTGTAGGCCAGGAGCCACCACACTTAGGAGCAGTTCCTCCACTCTGGTGAGGGGGGGATGTATGGCCACCCCACCACCTGTGGCAAGCTGTTGTCTATGGATATCAGACGCACGCCGCTGGACATGTCTAATTAAATCACTGCAGTGATGCCGTACCTGCTCATATGTCCGGTTATGCATGCCTGTGTCATTTACCCGACGAACAAGTTCTTGCCACAGTGCAGTACACTCATGCTGGTGCTGGCTGGCCCTGGAAAACAGCAGGGTATAATGCTGAACCAGGCTGTGGTGGATTTCCTGTTCCTCTGCGGCTGTGTAGGAGGGATTCCTTTGATGAGCCATAAGCCTGGAAGACAAGTAAACGATGTGTGAGCAAGTCGTGGCACACTTAACATTATACAGTACAGCTACCAGTTAACTGCCATATATAGCATCTGTTTGTCTGTCAGAGGATACACACATTCAATACCACATATCATTGCTCAGCCCACAACTGGCTGACAGTGCCTGCCACACTCCATATAACAAACCAGTATACACCAGTACTCGGCACACTGCTTGGGATCCAATGCACAGCCTCGCCATGGGGGTACATATCAAGCTAATGCATGAAGAAATATGTCATCC